>NC_042304.1:6921712-7106712 GCF_901000725.2 Takifugu rubripes | reverse complement strand
AATGGAGAGAGTTGATCAATAAGCTATTGATCGGAGCTGGCCAGAGTCTGGGGAATTGAGAGTGAGAATAGAAGAGGGAGTTAGGGTGGGGGGTTGTCCAGGTTGAATTTTTAAAATGCTCTGTTTCAGCGATGACAAATAGTCTATTTGAAAAGGGAGAGACAAAAGAGAGAAAGAGCATCGCTGAGAGATGGATGCGCTTGTTTTGCTCTCTGAACAGAGAGCTGAGATTTCCCCATTTCCCAGAAGTTCGGGTATTTTAGGAGAGCTGCTGGACTACAAAGACAAAGGGAGCAGGGACGTCTCAGGCTACAGTAGCCCTGCAAATTCTGGCTGGAAGAGAGGGGGGGAGGTGCTTCCCGTAATAAAAACTGTCAAATCTGACTACAGGGGGTTCAGACTAGCAAATACAAGCATTAATACCAGAAACCTGTCAGTAGTCGCGCTCACACAGGCAGGATTTCCCAGCAGTGTTCCAGCAACACCCTCTCTTATCCTCGTGTTGTGTTTCTCTAATATGGATGTGAACAGACATGACACAGGAATACTCCAGATGGAGCCGCATGTGTGAATACCATCCATCTCAACGGTGTTCTCATTTATACCGCAGCTTCGTTATGGCTGTTCCTTCCTCGTCTCAGCAACATAAAGGTGATCATTTCTGGGTTCAGAGAAAAGTATGAATGACCAGAAGAAGCAGGAATAATTTTGTTGTTTTTAGGCGAGCAAGAATGTCTGAAAAAAGTTTTGTTTTGTTTTTTTTCCCAGGAGGTCTCAGTGGCCAAAACATCCCACTCCTCCTCTTCTTCAATGGCCTTGCCTTTCGTGTTAAACATATATACTGGACATGCTTGTAAATGGGCAGAAACACTTTGGAATCGTCGCTCTACTTGACTGAGGGCAATGAAAGGCAGTTAGAGCACTAGTCTGTGAGCACCCCTGAGAGGAGCCTATACCTCAGTAAAAATTCAGCTGTAAATAATGTATTGGATGCAAACTAAAGGTCTACGGGGAGATATGGACAGGCTTGTTAGGGTTTTAGCTCTCTTGTTCCTCAACAGTCGGCCCCTGATAGCTTCCTCTGTCTCCGTCCTGGTCCGAGGATGCTTTTACCTGCGGATAGTGTTAAGGATACAACAGGAATGTTTTTTTTAATCCTCCGCATGCTGCCCAGAGGTCTGGAGGGCTGTTAACTCGCCTATGCTCCATGTCCTGTTAATATTGGTGTGTGCGTACGTGTGTGCGTTATCTGCGCCGGCAGTCGAAGTGTACATGCAGACGGCCTCTGTGTGCCCTGTCCGGGATGCATTGATCACAAAGCAGGATGTCAAACATTTTAGCGCCGATCTTGTCCTTGTTATTGCCCCCACAGCTGGGCCGTTAATGCATTAAAAATCATTTGTTCCTATCTTTCCAAACTTATCTCAGCCTACTGCCCTCAGCAACACAAGAATACCCCTCCATTGTAACATACACACCACTCTCACCCCTCCTCCTTCCACCCTCCGTTTCCAACCACGTCCCTCCATCCTCCGTCTCAATCAATCTTTACGACACCCGGTTGCATCTCTCTAATGTTTCCGGACTTGACCGTATCCCCGTTCAAAAATTCTTAATTAAGCCTGTTCTGTGTGTTTACCGTTGGACAAATTACAATCTGACAGGGCTAATAAAACAACAGTGGCGAGAGACGGCCGACAGGAGCATGTGCTACGGCCCTCACCTCTTTCTGCCGTCTCTATCTCCACCTGAGCTTATCTCCCTCCATCCCCACATCCTCATATCTGCCTATTTTCTACCTCACAGGCTTTGAGGAGGACTGGGAGGGGACGGGAGGACGAGAGACGCGACCAGTCGGTCAGGGTCTCTTTTAAACGCTCACGCCATTAGGCTGAGAAATCTTGGTAAATACCATTCGGCCTACCTGCTTCTCATCTCTGATTATTAAGATTCATGGACCTGCCTGCCTGCATGTCAACCCTTCCAGATATGAGTCATATATCTCTGCTCACATCAGCATCTTTCTTCATTTAGATATTGACTCACACGGTGCAATCTATAGCCCACATGGTGCGAGTTGTATCTGTATTTCTGTACAGTTTTGTCTGGTCACTTGAGAGCTGCCATGGGCACGATGCTAAAGCGTGACGGCGAGAAGAGGCCGTGTCACCGGGATCTCTTGCTGTTCGTGATGTTAGTGAGATGAACAAGGAATGAGCCTGGCTGGAAGGAAATGACCTTCATCTTTACGTGCACATGAGCAGTCCTGATGGGAGAAAGTGTCATAAGGATAATAATACTGGATAATGGAAAAGTTCCAAATAAATGTATGAAATGAATGTTTCATATATATACTAAAAATAGTTTTATCTCAATAAAATGAGAAAGAGCAGCTTTGGAGAGACAAATCGTTCATAAATAATGAAAGCTTAAAGATTGATTTCATTCGATGATACTAAATAAAATTAATGTAAAAATTTGTGTGATGGAAATTGCTCCTTTTGAGAAAATAAAGAAGAGTGGAGGACCAAAAAACTGTCCATGCATGTTTGGGAAAAAAGGGAATAAATCAGCTTTAACTGAATAACCTAATATTAAACATATGGACTCTATAAACTCTATTTGGTCTAAATAGATTAGATTGAACTGATGGTGTAGGCTGTGCTGTTGTCTATCATCATAAGTGTTGGAGTTAGGTTTCATACTAAACTGTGGCTGGAGCATCTCTACAGCCACTGACATAATTCGATTCATTTTTATTTATGTTGTCAATGCGTGACCTCTGAGTTAAAGCCAATAATTCTGAAGAGCAACTTTTTTTCTCCAACAACTTAACAGTTCAGACTAGTAATCGGCCTTCTGAATTTTAAGCCAGCTTTAATAATGATCATAATCCTCAGTGGGTGTCAGGGTCGGGGGGGGGGGGGGGGGGGGGGGGGGTGTAAAACCAAATGTAAAACCAAACTTGGCTTTAATTAAAATGGGACTTACATGTCTACAACGAGAAAGAAAATACCCAGATTTCTCTGAATCATCATGATCTTTTCAAACGTGGTATTGGAAGTACATACGTCTCAGTGCATGTGGAACTTATACTGATGGGCGTGACACCCTGAGCGACGGGCCTATTGTATCTCACACTTGGCTGAACATATACAGCACATCAGAGGTGTAACAAATCCATTCATGGTTGCCAGAACCTTTCAGAGAACTTCTGTGCCTGTGAGCATCACATCTTCAGGTTTCCACACCTCGGAGCAGATGTGTGTGTGACACACCAATACAGCGTGGCCCCATACTAACGCGTGTGTGTGGCTGTGCGGGAGGAATCAGCGCCGTGTATGTGCTCGCGGCAGACGTAGTTTTCCACGCAGGGCATCCGTGTCTCACTGGCGTCTTTAGAGCGGTTAATCAGAGGAGAGGTTGAGAAGAGTGTCAGAGTGTCAGGCGGGCTCCGGTGAAGAGTCCTCCAGCCCTCTCTCTTTCTGTGTTGACACCTCTTAACCTCAGTCTATCATCTCTCACTCTCACACACTCCACTTCTATTGACACTCGCTACCCCGCAGCTCTCCAAAGACCCGAGGAGAATCCACTACGGTGATTGTCCATAAGAGGGGAGCATCGGAGCCTGCAGAGAAGAAAGGATTATATAATGCACTGACATACAGAACAAGATGCGAGTGGATTTAGTGCTTGTTTGCTTTCTTTTCTTGACATTTATGGATGGAAAAAGAGGAGAGAGGGGGGGGGGAAGAACTACTGAGAGAATGAAAGATCAACAGATTGAACAAATCTGCCAGAACATTGACTGACAAACGGTGAATCCTCTCATGTGTCGATGTGTAAATAAATATCCACCTTTGTCCCCCTGCAGCGGGGAGAGGACGGGCTCTGCTTCCAGCACTGTCACTGGCGTTAGCGTTAGAGAGGTCGGGCGCTTGAGGTCACCTAAGAAAGAGGTCAAAGGTCACTGAGCAGCGGGTCTTGTTAAAATGCATTTTAGCCTCCTTCAGGGATATTATGTAATAGCTCTGGGAATAAGTTAGGGTCCAGGTTGGTTGTTTCTCTTGGAAAGCAGATAATGTATGCGATCTATGTATATTCATTACCTTAAAAAAATGATAGAAAAAGGAGAACTGAGAGGTCATGCATAACGTAGCTTTTGTGGGCTGTATTTGTATTTGTATTTGTAAAATCTGCATCCATCCCGGAAGCAATCCTCTTAATTAACCACTCAGAGGATTCTCACCTCGTGCACAGGGATTAAGATGCTTTTAGAAAAATCTGAAAAGGTTTTCCACTTAAACAGGTTTAGTTTTTTCTTCACTGACTCTTACTCAGGTTAGCTCTGAAGAGAATCTGGGTTGTGAGGATCGATATATTGGAGGCATTTGAATATCAATACGGCCAACTAGCCGTCTTCAATCTTAATTTTTAATACGGTGATAATAAATGTATTAATTTTCATAACTTTCCTTCAATAGTCTTATGAATATGAGCGATGGTGGCCCATTTTGTTTTAGCGAATATGCATCTCTCTCCTCTGTGTTGCCATTGATCACTCCCACATCCACCCCCCCCCCCAACCCCCATGTTTTGTCCTCCAGTCTCTCTCCCTCTCTGCTGCCTCTCAAATCACCACACTGTAAAATTCATCCTTATTCCCCCATTTTGGCGGGCTAACTGTGCACACTACCTTTTATCAGTCCTGAACTGTTGAATTAATAAATTGATATTGACGATCTATCAACCGGGGGGATAAATTATTTGGGAGCAGAAGGCTGAGGTCACATGACTTTTCCTACCTGCGATTCTATAATTATTCCCCAGGAGGAGAATCTCGGTGTGGTGCACCCTCTCAGAAATGAAACAAAACATGTGCGCACATCCATGACCATGTGTACAGCTACAAACAGCCTTACGTGCACGTGTTACATAGGATCATTGCTGTTATCATAACCCTCATCATATGGACACTGGCCTGAAATTGCACTTTATTATCATCATTAACACAAATCCTTAATGGAGAAAAGTGGAATGTGCAGCAGCTTGAAATGCAAATTCTGTATTGAGCCTTCTGTTGCAGTGGACACGTTCACCTGATAACAGTGTTCACCCTCCACCAACCCCCACCCAGAGCTCCCCCGTTCTGTAATAAATGCAAATAAGAGGTGCACACTGGAAGGGGGGTGCACGGTGGAAGTAGGGGGCAGCGAACGCATCAGAGTGCCAATCACGGAAGTGCTCTTGTTGCCCTCCGGACATTGCTGACCTTTTGACCCTGGCCATGGCCTAAAGGTCAAAGGTCTCCATCCAGGGTCAGTGAAGATCACTGCAGGTCCCTAGCCAGGGATGCATCACCATGGCAACAATTAGATCCCTATAGGAGGAGAGATGGGGGTGTTTTGCATCTTGTAAACCTGTAAAATCAGGTTTCTGTGCACATCAGTTGAGCATCAAGGTGCTCAAAGGTGGGGTTTTTTCTTCAGCTGGGAATCTAGTAGTCCTGTGAGCACACGGCTGAAAACTTAAGAATGAACAGTGGCTGCATCCACAGAAGCTATATTTTAACTGCATTGTTGTCTGAAAGGTTTGTCAACATGACAATGGATACATTTTAGGTTTCCCGAAAAATACAGTGCTGTTAAGCAAAGGTAATAAAAAGAAAACGTTTATGCCAAAGGACTACATGAGGGTATCTTTTTTTTTTTAAAGTGAAGCACGACTGGATGTATAAAAAAAGCAAAACCTACTAATAACCCAACAGCCCATCAAACGGTCGTCGTATTCGCTTTCCGCTAGCACCATCTAGCGGTGGCCGCGGACGTTTTCTGCGGTGCTGCTGCTGCTGCTCGGCTCGGACAAATAAGGGGGGAAAAAACCCCACAAGTCTGCTTTTGTCCTCGGAGGACTGCGGTCGATGCCTCGTCCCACCATATGTCTGATCACAGCTGCCAATCAACAGGTCAAAGCGACCCCGGGGAGGCAGGCGCTGGTGGGGAGAGATCAAACAGTGGACCTCGGGGATGACAGATGCAGATGGGAGAGGGAGGGGGGGAAGGCAATAAAACATTGCTTCAAAGATGGCAACGGTGCACTAGGAGGCAAATTATTGTTAACAGTAATCTGCAGAATAGCGCCTCGCATTCTGGTCGATTGACTATTACGGAGCCTTTGATGGCGAGGTAACGCCAAGCTATTGTTCATGTTGGGACACGGCCGGAAAATAGCAGCTGTTTTTGGTTCAACTATAGCGCTTCTTAAGCCTTAATACTACTTTACAATCATGCCGTCTAATAGATTTGTAATTTGGACTCCAGGCTTTCGCCTATTGACAGTTATGCACAACGTCCAACTGCACGGAGACGCCATGTTAGAAAAAGGGCATAAATTCTCCTCTATTTTTATTTTTTATCAAAATCTAATTTATAGGCAAATTAACAGTCTAAATGAACAAATTTTTAATTTCAAATCCTTTAAACCCTGTTCCTTAAACACAAAAATAGTTGACTGATTTGCCTTATTGTTCATTTAACTAATTTTACATCTTTTTTGACAACTATAATATAATATACAGTGCATTCATCATTAACACCTCCTGTAGATATGAACTAATGCTTTGTTGGCATGTTTAACTGCAGTCAAAAATTAATTGCCAATTTGTGCAATTTTAAAAAAAAAAGAGCAAAATGAACAAACGAAGAGAGACGGACAGGCGGACGGATGGATGGACAAACAGATGGATCTGTTGTGGTGAGCTCTGGACTCATGCATTGACGTGTGAGCCGTTGTATGTTGAGTCGAGAGTCAAATCAATGGCATACGCGTCCGCTAAAGGGAATCAGCTGCGGAATGCTGCTGCGTTAAAACACGGCCTTCATGTTTCATGGCACTCTCAGCACGACTGATCTTCTTACCTCACTCTCTGCTAATCAGGAACAAATCTTTGTGCCTTAATCTACGGCAACCCCACCCCACCCCAGGACTGTTCCACACACCTCATTAGATTAACAAAATAAGATGCACATATGCACATGTATATGTGTGAACGTGCACAGACACACACCCCCACACACCCCATCACACGCATGACCTCAATTTAATTCACCCCGAAGTAAAAGATTTAAAATTTTACAGCGGAGATAAAATTATATTTCCTTTTAGTGACATTATTTATAGTAATGTAAATATGTGCTTGTATGTGTGTGCATGCATGTGTATGCGTGTGTGTGTGTGTGTGTGTGTGTGTGTGTGTGTGTGTGTGTGTCCAGCAAACATATGCAACCAAATTAAAGCCCTAAAGCTGGTGAATTGAAGAGGATTTTAAGCGGAGGGTAATTCATGGGAATTAAGCAAATTAGGACTCCAATTAGCTGCCGACATTGAATTGGAAGATTTAGAGAACAAAAATTAATTAGACGGATTTGTCATTGTTATAACAAGCATGGCCAGAAAGTGGCTATTGTGGAAAATACGGGCAAACACCAGCACGCTCACCCCACTTACAGATTATTGTCTGGTCAGGGTCTCATTTCAAATCAAATAACGCCTTACTCAAATATGCAGTCATTTAAAAAAAGACATGAGAAAGAAACCCACGTGAGCAGAGACAAACAAATTTCAGAAAAGTCAATGCGTGACCTAATCCTCCCAGGCTGGAGGACGGTGGATGTAAATGCCAACCTTTGCAAGTCAGAGAGGAATTTCACTATTGATGTGAGAGCCAGACATGTAGAAATGCAATATTTATTTATTGTGGGAATATTTTTTTTGTCCACTTTAATCAAACTGTCGGTTGGTACTTTTTGACGTTCCACAATGACAAAAATCCATTGTTAAAAAATCAAAATCAAACATGATGAGATTGAGACATGCATGTGCTGATTATTATGTTAGGCCTGATTTTTCCAATGAACAGGGTGCATAACTGCCCCCGCCCCCCCACAGCACATCTCCCCGGTCGAGGAGCATCCTCCCTGTCTCCATGCCTCCTTCCCTTTCCTCTGCCTCCTTTATCGACGGCCCCCCGCGGTCCCCCTATATCTGAAGCAGCAGTTATAGATTATGCAGTGTGATAAGCTTCTCATTTCTTGAAACTATTTGGGATTGGCCAGATTATCTGGCCTCATATCCTCAGCAGTCGGCTTTGGAAAGCCAGATTTTCGTCTCTTAAAGCAGAAGATTTTGCATCCTTACAGCTTTGAGTAATTAGCATCTAACACCAGGTGGTCTTCCAGCAATGGGCTCACTTTTAGTCCTATCTGCATGAATGGGCAAACACACACACATACACACACTTGCTCACGCACAAAAAACTGAAGTGCAATTTATAGAATTGAATAGTGAATATAGTTTATTAGCATTTTATAACAATGATGTGTTTATATTGTGCTTACAAATGAAAATACAAATGCAAGTAGAGTAGCCCTGATTTATAGACAAAGTCAAAGTCTTTAAATGTCCTAAAATAGCTGTGTTTAGTTTGCAAAATGCAGTATTGTTCAATGTGGTCCCCATTAAATGTAGCATCATCTAACGACACATTGATTGATAAACAAAGATCAAATATAATCCTCCTTCAGGGTGCAGAGGCGTGCAGGAAAGACTGAAGCCCCACTGATGGGTGCATGTTTGACCATGGTGACCAGTAGAGTCCCGGAGCCATGCAGGACAGAGGGAGTGTTTGGACTTGAGGACAACACCAGCAGGCTGCTCTATTGGGTCTGGGAAGGGTCGTGTGGTAAGGGGAGCTCAAGGGGGTGAGGGTTAGCTGCCCCCCTGTCCTTCGTACCCTTCGCCGTGCCCTTCGGCAATGGTAGTCCCCGTTAGAAAAGTCTTGGTAGTTTGAAGGGTGAATCGCCCAGAAGTGGCCTTTCCCATTGTCGCTCCGACCTGCTTTAATGAAGCAGTCGTTCAGGGACAAGTTGTGACGCACGCTGTTCCTCCAGTTTTTATCCTGTACCAGAGAAGAAGCACAGCATTGTGGTTAAAACCTAGCACTAAGCAAACGTTACTTAACGGGTGTCCTTAATTGAAAAGTAACATAGGTGATTGTTTAACATCACTGATCCTGCTCGGGATGTCACCTTGTTCCGCCGTTGGCAGGATGAGCGATGGCGTGTCAAGAAAGTATATGATCGCTCTAAGACACAATGCCCTGAGTTACCTTTTTAGCACGTCACTGCAGTGATCAACATTAATCCATTAGACTTTGTCCAATCTGTTGTTGCACCTGGGGACGGCAATGTTGGTTTGCAACCTAGCAACAGGATTACGTTATTTGCCAGTTCGGCAACAATAAGATCATCTAGTGTCCCTGCAAGCGCCTGATTGTCTAACCCCTCAGACAGATTACCTACACCAAGTAGGTCGCATTTACAAAATGGCTGCCACGGGATTTCGCAACACCTTTGCGTGTCCTGTGGAAGACCTAGAGCGATTCAGCTTTTTTACGTTTTGTTGCGGTGTTCTTTATAACCACTGTTCACAACATCAACGGGATGATACAGAATGTTTGGAAACGATGCCAAGAACGTGTCCCAGCTTTCACTCGACATTGTAACCCAACAACTGTTGTTTCGTCGCAACGGACGTGCTCGTACCTTACTCTTGAAGTAGGGGTAGTGGTCCATGATCCACTGGTAGATGTCACACAGCAGCAGTTTCTTCTGGTCTGAAGCCAGGATTGCCTTGGAGATGAGGGCGATGTATGACTGGTTGGGTTTATCGGCGGACTTTTCAAGGCTGCTGCAGGTGGACATGGTAGTGGTCAAATCCTCCCCCTTCTTATCTGCTTGGTCTTCATCCCCCTCCTCTCCTTCGCCTTTTCTTGCTCCGTTTCCTGACCTCTGCAGCCAAGTCTCCTGCTTCTCAGAATGAATCTCCACCTCTTTGCTCTTCGGATTCTGATGATTTAGCACGCTGCTCACTGTCTGCTCGGCTGTACGACTTCCTGTCGCTTCTTCTTTAGAACCTTTGACTCCTTTATTGAACAGAAGGTAGTCGATAGTGAAGCTCAGTCCCAGCCTTTCTCTGCCAATGGTGCGGCTGTTCGTGTCTTCCTTTGTCATCTCTGCGTTTGGATCGCTCACGCTCATTACAAAGGTTTTATTCTGTCCAAAGTGGTCGTTTATATAGAAGTAGATGATGAATTGTTGAAAATAGGAATCTCCCTTAGAAGAATCGTCTCGGCTTTTCTTTGTGTCAGATATTTACAGCATCACTTTTTTCTAATTTCTGGACCCTTCATAAGCCGGGCGTCGTGATGCCTCTTGATTCTTCTGCCAAAGTCCTGCCAAGATCACAGATAAAGATGAGCCTCTCAACTGTTGTTAACCTTGATGCGCTCACAAGTGACACCGTCTCAAACCGTGGAAGTGACGTCAGCCAGCGAGTCTGAATAGAGACATCGGGTCAACAAATTTTAAGAGTAATCAACTGTCTCGCGAAGGTCAAAGCTGTTCCACTGTCCAACAGCCCTTTGCTCAAGAAGCAAAGACCTGTGTTTTGGGGCTGTGAAGGTGACTATTTATATGACCGTGAATTTATCCCTCACAGAAAGGGGTAGAGGAGGCACAGGGGAGGTCGAGGTAGGGGGTCTGAATTGAGACGGATTATTTTTATTAACCTAAGCAAATCTTTGTAATTACGGGAGATTAAACACTCAAGAATTAGTAAGACATGGTGTGCAGAAGATGCATGCTGCAGAATCAAAAGCCTTTAGTGGTACACTGTTTTGTCCAAGTGGGTGTTGTACAAAAATACTAATTTTTCTTTAAAAAAAAATTAAAGCGTGGGAGGCAAAGCAAGGCTCATTTTAGGGTAAGAAAGTGAACATGCAATTAATATAAATGCATTAATTCCTTCTTGTTCAGAAAATCCATTTTTATTGTGCACTCCTATTCAGTGTTGCTCCTTATTTAAAATTTTATTTTGTATTTTATAAGTATCATTTTGTCAATATATGACTACAAAATATAGCTTTAATTCCCATAAAATTGAAAGAGAGCAACACTATTGTTATATATTGTTTGCTTTGACTGTTTAATGAGGATTTTTGTCAGTGTTAATAATTTGTCTTTTAAAAGAAATATAGTTATTTACCTTAAAGATCATATACTTTTTACTTTTTCTGTGTTTTGTTTTTGACAAACCTGCTTTGGTGTTTGCATTTTGATGCATTAGACTGAATTCATATTTGATACGATAATATTTATGTGTGAACAATGATAAACAACAAATTTACTATATTTTCAGGTCTTCAAGTGAAATAGAGGCTCACATTATTTTATATAGATATAGTGATTTGTATTTTTAAAGTTTATTCTGTAAATATTTTTGCCTGAAATAAAAAAGACATTGACTACTGTATTTAACAAGCTATTACATTTATTACTTTAATGACTTGGGCAGATTTTGAAAATTGATTTTCTGTCTCCCATTTTCTCACACACACACACACACACACACACACACACACACACACACACACACACACACACACACACACACAGAATTACAATACAGGTCAAATCTGAGACCGTATTGCCCTCTTCTGTTTAAATAAGAGAACATGTTATGTACAACACGTTTTGCTCAGCTTTTTATTAAAGGTAATTTTAGTGTTACTTCCCATAGCAATCTACAAGGTAATATTGTGATGTTACAAACTATATAAATAACAAGGTTTTCATATATCACCTGTTGTGAAGACTTACAAGTTCCTCTAAATTCCACTCAACATAATGCATTACAGTTCATTTTTGTTTATATTTATTCATGAATAATAATGAATATCTTTCTATTGACTTATTTCCTGAGCATTGTTGAAATCAAGATTTCCAAAGTTTAAATAATCATTGTTTGAAGGATATTACCTTCTCAAACACAGCAACAGCAAAACACACCTTAGTACACGATAACGCAAATGCTTTAATTGGGTCTTTTGTTTCCATGACAGTAGTCTTTGTCACATATCACGAGTTTTGGAAAAGCAGGACTGGATTCTCATGGAGTGCAAGAACGTGAACCTAATCTATTTTACTACATTCCTCCTGTGTTCCAGTGGTAGGCAGTTGTGTTTTGCGTGGTATATTTCCACTGTTGCATGTAAAACGAATCCCTGGTCACCCGTTTAATTAATTTATGAACGTAACTTAAACAAAGCATAACTTCACATTTCACGGCTTGAGACAAAACCCGAAACAGAGATTTTCCCACGGACTGGAGCTGAACAAACCATGCGACCTGTTCCAATTCACCCATCGTGCGTTGCGCAAGAGTTCAATATAATCCGATTTTAAAACACACCCGGACAATAACTCAACACTATCAAACCGAAACACCGCGGATATCAAAATACTTTCATGTTTTGCGCTATTTATAGATACCGAGGCCTATTTTGGATACAAGACCTGCCTCTTAGTGATTTTTAAAACTTGTACTGTCACTTTAAAAAAAAGCGTGGTCCCGCCCATTTGATGTTTTTCGCGTTGGAGGGCGGCGGGACACGCAACGTGATTGGCTCATTCCACCTGTCTGTCAAAAGTGGCCTCGCGTTCCATTGGTGAAAGACTAGCCGTCGTCTCTGACTCTCGCGGTATTGCTGCACGAAGATGGCGGCCGAGCTGGTGGAAGCGATGGCAAGTAGATCCCGACGAGCCCTGATTAGGCTGGAGATGGGCGCGGGAGTGGGATTTGAAACGGGGGGCTTTGTATAAGAGCGGCTCGTGTGTCTGCGGGCTTCCAAACGATACCTTTTATATTTGTACGACAAATTAAATAGCCTGCACAGCTAACACTACTAGCCACTTGTGTCTGTTAAGTAAGCAAGTGCGTTGGTTGAGCTAGCATCACGCTGGCTTTGGAGGCTGAAAATGAATATTGTGATCAAAAATGAACTCGGAGGTTTGACTGTAATGCGATTTTCCCTGCGCCCATAAGTGATGTTATTAGGTTTACATTGATGTCTTCCTATAGTAAGCCTTTAGTTACGAGTGCTGTGCACCTGTCAAAGCTTCCAGTTGCCATGATTTAATGCCGATAGCCCAGGCTTTACAGAAGCTAACCCGCCGGCTAGCATAGTCTGGAAATGCTCAAACGAGGCTGAAAAATAAGCTTTATTGTTTACATCCTGTGGTCATAAGATGACCATTTAGAAAATGTTACCAAGATTGCAAATGATTTAAACATCGATGCTAAACTCGGTGCCAGTCAAAGCTTAATGCAACTGTGTTTTTGTAAACATCAGTCAATAATTCACAGTTGGGTGTTGCTCTTGAAACATATGTCTTATATAATTTATCCTTTAAGCACGACACAAACACAAATGGGATTGTTATTGTGACACTGTGCATCTACGTATTGTTTGTTTTCCCCAAGTTAAAGGACTTATATTTGTTCTCTAAACATTCTGCAAAGCAAAGCTGCATTCCGGGCGTCTTTGAAACCAGTTTCCTAAAGGCATTTAACAAGAGTTTTATTTTGAGTTTGTGCATGGCAACAAATTAATTTGAACCGACCCATCACAAGTGTCCAGAGTAAAGAGCTACTTGATTAAAGCTGAGGCCATTTCTGTTCCAAAATAAGATCTGAATGTATTGAATTTCTTGATGAACTTTGGTTGGTGTGTTCAGGGGTATGAAAATCAACTTATTAGAGAATCTTTTTTCTAGACGAGGCCTGTTTCGGAATTTAGATCTGTTCACATGAGAATTGCATGTTGTGTTAAAATGATGTTCTGTGGTCCATTTAAAACAATTTCTGTAACTGATTATGTTGTCACATACACAGGTATTTTAAAGTAAGAGACATAAAAGCAAGTTTAGACAGGCAAGGCCTGACATTTTTGTTTATTACCCCTCGGCATCATCGTAATTATCATTCTTTCTTGTTCCTTTCAGAACATGGTCAAAAGTTTCCGGGTCTCAGACCTACAGACGCTGCTGGCCTCAATGGGTCGCAGCAAAAGTGGGCTGAAGCAAGACCTGGTGGGGCGTGCGTTGAGGCTCGTGCAGACCGAATACAGCCCAGAGCTTCTGAAGAATGTCAGACAGCTCTACGAGTCGCGTTTCCCCAAAACGTCTGGGTGGCTCGCCGCGCGACGTCCAGAAGGGATTTCGGTCGCTTACTCGTCCCTCAGCTCATCCCCCAATACCACATCTCAGGGCGCAGACTACCTCAACGGCATTTCCAAACCAATCCCCACACCAGCACCAGAGGTCAAACTGGTGCCGCTACCCTTCTACCAAACTTTGGAGACGCTGCTGTCACCAACAGAGCTAAGTGAGTGGCTGGAGTTTCTGTATCTTTATCATGAATCATGTTTTTGTTTGATGCTGTTGTGACCTGAACTAAACACTGTTTTTATTTTTAGTTGCCCACAACAATGAGAAACTGCAGGACAGTCAATGCATATTTGAGTTAACACCAAATCAGGCAGACCAAATCAGGAATGCAAGGTAAGAAATAGACTCGCTCTAATCTGTACTTTCAATTAAAAAGAATATAACCAAGTTTACATATTTTTTTCTATTATTTACTCAGTGAGCTCCGTGCTGGCATCAGATCAATTCAAGTTGCTCTCAGGTAAATTTCGCCTACTTCTGAATGAGCCTCAATGATACTTTCCATTTGAAAACTTCTTTGTCTCTACGCTTGAAAATAATTCAGCCTCATTTTGTAGTTTCCCAACGCTAGCTTAACTAGCTGAATCGTACTGAATCACTGTCAAATCTAACACACACTGAATAAATTTGAGCTTTCAGTAGAAGCGTCTTTGCCATCTTCAGCAGCGCGTGATCAGAAATCGCTACTTTGGCCAAACTTTAATGGTCACATTTGTAATTTGGTTCCTGAAAGTTGCAAAGTGAACAATTTCGGGTGAGTGTTTTTATGCTAACGTGTCTCTTGTCTTTGCAGAATCTGTTACACAGACTCCATTGGTGTTCAGGAGGACCAGTATCCTCCCAACATTGCTGTCAAAGTCAACCAGTCCTACTGTCACGTGCCGGTAAGAGACTAGTCTTCCCAAAATGAACAGTCTTTTGACCTCGGATGGATCCTCTCATCAAGGGATCCTATTGTGAACTTCATTGCTTAAGTGACTATTGAATCCTTGTAAACAAAAGGATCTTTTTATCGAGGAAATGTAGTTGGCAAGAGTAAACACCAAGAGAATATCGGGGATTTCTACAGTAAATTAGTTAAGATACTTGATACACATTTGACTGCTAAAATTAAAGTTATCATTCTAAATGTCATCCAAACTTATTTCTTGTGAGGATTATCAACAATTAGTCTTTGCAGCAGTATTTTAATCCCTTGATCAGATACACTTTTAAACTACCTCCATTATTCTCTGAAAATATGTGTTTTTGTGCTTATAGGGCTACTACCCATCAAATAAGCCTGGCGTTGAACCGCGGCGCCCCTGTCGTCCTATAAATATCACTCCCTGGTTGCATCTCTCCAATGCCACCAACAGAGTCACCGTCACCTGGGGAAACTTTGGCAAGGTCAGCGTCTGAAGCCGTTTGACAGTTGGGGCCCTCAAGGCTGCCTGTTTAAAAAGGAGACTCGAGAAGATGCCTTTAAAACGATGTGTGGCTTTGGGGAATGGTACCACTCCCACATATTATCTGCACTTTTGGTCCCGTGCGTCTGTTTTTCTTTCACTCTTTCTGAAGTTAAACTGAAAACGCTTTAACGAACGAGAGAAAGATCTTCCATTGAAAGACAAAACTAAGAGCGCTAACACAATAAAAGACCCTCCGTGCTGTAACAGTAGCTGTAGCTGCACGTGCGAGTTTACTCAGCATTTGATGCAAATGGCAGGAAGTGAAGAGCCTGGCGGAAACGGTCAATGCTCGATTCTGTTTCTGATCTGGTGTTGATGAGTCTGCTGACGCCCTCTGAATGTGATTGCAGCGGTACTCGGTGGCCGTCTATTTAGTGAGGGTCTTCACGGCAGCGGACCTCTTCAGCCAACTCAAACTCTGCTCTGTGGAGAGCGCAGAACGCTGTCGTGAGCGCAGTAAGTGTCAGCCACGCTCCTAACAGCAGCATCGCAGACGTCACATGATCATGATCGTTGTGTGTGTGTGTTGCCTGTAGTCCAAGACAAACTACGATTTGATCCAGAGAGCGAAATTGCGACAACGGGCCTCCGAGTCTCCCTCATCTGTCCCGTGAGTACTCCCTCGTATATCCTGCTTGCAGAGGGGGGGAAAAAAGGAACATCTGTGTTGTCCTGCTTGTTTAAAGTTCACTTCCTGTGTCTCCCACTCTGTCTTCCAGCTGGTGAAGATGCGGCTCGGTGTACCGTGTCGAGTTCTGACCTGCGCCCACCTTCAGTGTTTCGACGCAGTCTTTTTCCTGCAGATGAACGAGAAGAAGCCTACATGGACCTGCCCCGTCTGTGACAAGCCCGCTCCCTTTGAGCTGCTCACCATCGATGGGTAAGGAGCTGTAGCGCCCGCTCTGACCTCTTCAAGCTGCAGGTTTGTCAAGGTTGGGGCGTCCTGTCGAACCGTAAATCAACACAGAATGCTCTGCACTCCTGGAGAGGGTGTTTGTCTCTGGTTTGTAGTTTCACTTCTGCTGCCAAGTTGCTCCAAACCAACATTCAGTGCGTGTTTGTTTACGCATTGAGATCATCCGATTTATTAAAATTGTACATTAGAGAAACTCAGAACTGAACACATTAAATACAGTTTTCAGTTGAGTTAAATGAGCCTAATCCCCCTTTTTTCCACCAAATTACTAATGTTGTATTGGTGTCCTGCTGTATATTTGATGATGGATGAAATTAAACTGCAGAGGTCTGGACCTACCATTTAATTTCATATTTATGTTGTGTAATGAAATCTCGCCGCGCTTTCTCTGACCAGCAGTTTATATTTCAGGCTCCTCTCTGAGATATTAAAAGAGACGAGTGAAGATATCGAGGAGATCGAGTACTTGACTGACGGTTCCTGGCGACCCATCAGGGATGACAAGGAAAAGGAAAGGGAACGAGAGCGCAGCAACACGCCCGAGTATCCTGTTGTTGATATATGTAAGTCGGCAGTTGAACGTCTCGCCCTTGTGGGGGTTTTTGTTTCCTTTCCTACACACTTCGTTGCTTCCGCGGTTCTTCGTCTCCCGATCAGGTTTTAAATGAGCTTTACCTCTGCAGGCATTCCTGAAGCAAACGGTCATTCACCAGCTCACAGCAGCACTGGCCTCACAGGTAAATCTGGAAGCGGCACTTCTGTGAACGCGACAGGAGTCACCGGAGGAGGAGGAGGAGGCGCTGCTGTGGCCCCAGCAGGAGGCGCAGTGGTAGATCTGACTCTTGACTCCTCCTCAGAAGAGGAAGGGGGCGGGGCGGGAGGAGACAGCGAGGACACAGAGGACAGCGAGGACAGTCCAGCCCCGAAGAGAGGCCGATACAACTACGACAAGGACCTGGTCACTGCCTACTGACCCCACGGCTCTGTCCCCTCAAAGACTGACACACACACAGAGAGGCAGGGGGCTGACGTTACGAGGACAGGAACACAGTAAACCCACTAGATGCAACAACCCTCCCCGACGTTCAGATGTCAGAGCCTTCGAGCAGCTCTGGTTGCTATCCAGACAAAGCAAACACACTCAGTCATGCACTGTTACCGAATCTTCAATCTAGACTGATTAGGATTCCTCTTTGTACTGTAACACCACTGGAAGCAACGCTAACTCGCTTTTCTTTCTGGCCAGCCGTCACCACGTAGTGAATATCTGTACCATCCTGCCTCTGTTATCAATGGATCAAGCACCTCCAACACCACTACCACCTCCTCCCCCACCCCCTCTTTGCCCCGTCTACCACCTGAGACTCTTTGTATTTGACTTTTACCCACAAGCATTCAGTGATTGCGTCTAATTTTTGTTTTTTTTTTCCCCCCACAACTGTGATGATCAGGCGAGGTTAAATGGAGGATTTAGGATCTAAGTCAGAAATGGTGGTGGTGGGGAGGGTTTAGCTTAACTTAATCGGTGAAGGACAAGGCGGTGTGATAGTTATTGGAACCTTGCCCACGGTGTCGTTTGTTTTTTCTGGAAATTTTTATGTTTTTATTTAAACTTGAGGTTTATTAACATCAAGCGGATAAAATAAAAAGTACTCGGCGGGAGAACAGCATAAATACATTAAATTGAAAGCCTGACTTTATTTTTTCCAGGATTATTTCTCCGTATAGACCGAACACTATACTGGCCTCAGTGTAAGATGCTCTTCATCTAAATTTGCCCTGTAGTTTAAGAGAACCTACCTCAGTCATACAACGCTTAGACTGACCAGAGAGCTGAGAAAGACGCAAAGATCAGAAGAATTTGAGTCTTTCTTAAGCCATTTTTACACTGGATGATTTGTTTTACTTTGTTTTTTAGGGTTTTTTTTTTTTTTTTTTTTTTTTAATTTTCCATCACAGATCTGTTCCTGTATCATTCTGTAAAATGTGTATCAAGATGCGGTTGCGAGATTTCGGTGCCTTTCGGGTGGTTTTTTTTGAGGTTTTCCCAGTTGACTGGCAGAAAAAAGGCGTTTGGCCTTTATGAGAATTTCCTCCAGTAGAGGAAGAAGCAGATGCTGTGGGTGAGGACGGCAACTGTCACATTTTATCCTCCATATTTAACCCCCTTCACCTTCTCATTTCAGCTTTTTGTGACCAATCGCACGCGTGGCCGTGGTTCTGTGCAGACGGGTTCCTGGCGGTTGCAGAAAACAGGACACTTCTGTTTGGGTGTGATTAGTAGTGCCGCTCTGTCCACTGATACTTGTTTTCTGTTACTCCAAACGGACCCAGACGGGGTCAGAGCGTCGCTCATGGCGCCTCGCTGGGGCGAGTTAACGCAGCGACGGGTAATGAAGTGTCGGTAAGCGTGACCCCACCAACCTTCAAGTCGATGATTACATCGCAACAGCTCCGCCGAGCAACGATCCGCCTTGGCCGCTTCTCGGTGGTAATGTCACCTCCTCTTGCTGGAACTGGATTAGTCCTTAATTGCCTGCATTCTGACAGTGTACGAATAATGTTCCCCTGCTCGCGTCGGGCTGTTGTCTGTAGCCGAGGTTTCGCCTCGGATCAAGGCTGCGTTCCCAGCGCGTTTATCGCCGCAGAGTAGTGATTATTAAAAGTCCCCAACAATTATGAGATCTCCCCAATCACCTGATGAGGGTTGGGGTGGAGGCCAGCAGCGATGGGCCTCCAGTGTGTCGTCAGGGCGGTGGAAACGCTCCCCTTGTGTCTTTTGATTCAGTTAGAGGTGTGTGGCTTCTTCGGCTGGAATGCACAAACGACTTTGACCTTCTCCCAGTCGAGTCTGATCTGGTCTTCCATGTTCCTCCTCCTCCTTTTCTTCCTCCTCCTCCTCCTCCTCACGGACTGGCTGTAACAAAAGTAGATGAAACCAGTGATGGGATTCGGATTTGGAATCTAATAACTCCAGCAAGCGTTTAGTGCTCATGAGCAGAACAAGACCTCTCGGACCTGTCGAGAACTTTGCAATTAGTTTTGGGGTGGAACGGCAGATATACATATTCAAAGTATAACCATCCATTTGTTTGGTATAGAGAGTAATTATTTGATCGGGTCTCCTCGTCCCCTCCCCTCCCCCTGCCCGTGGTTAAAGATGGGCTGTGCAGGTTGCTTCTGTGGAACTGAGCCAGTTGGGTTTGCAGGTGGATTCCTGGAGAGCTGAGGTTCTATTGTGGACTTTCTTCTTCTAATTTCCCACGAGGTAGCATGGGCAGAGGCTTGCAATTTCATGATGTAAATGTTTTTGTTGTGTTTTTTTATATGTTCATATTAAAAGACAATAAAATTTAAATAATATTTTATTAAGCCTTGAATCGCCTCCAGTTGTTCCTATAGGCAAACGGACACTTGGAAGCTGCGGAGGGCAGCAGCGCCTAAGGTGGATGCCACAGAGGACTGGGAGGACTGGTCAAGGTGGAAATTTGTAATGTCCTGAACCAAATTCTCAGAACTGAGGACACATTTGATGCCTGTTGAGGATTTAAAAAACTGTAATACTTAACTAAACGTATTCTAACAGCTGTTATTGACGTGTGAATTTAATTAAAATCAGTTCTTAAAAACATGTCTGCCGTTGTTTGGTTCTTCAACAAACGCATCAGCTCTAATTTCAGCAATGTCTGCGGGTTTTCCAGAAGGTAAATAACAGTCCCGATACAGGGTTAATGTGTGTCATTGGGACGCGGAATTCTACTGGTTATGCAGTCCACTTTCATCTGTCATGTATTTCCCAGCTGGCATAAAAAGTGACAAATTTGGAAGGCTGGATTATGTGATCGCCCTTTGGTTTTCTTCACGTGTCATTTTAATGAGACTTGAGTTATTTGAATCCAAGGCGTTGAAAGGAACTGACCTTTATAGCGGTGAAAACCACAAAGTGTTGTGAAGTTTTTTATCACATACAACTTAATGGCACTTCTTTCATGTATCCATTATGAGAAAAAGTGCAAATGGATAAAGATAACTTCATATAAGTGGCAAAGTGACGTTTCAGCTCCTGAAACATGATTGCATAATACGATCTAGAGTGCTTTTACAGCTGTTTCTGTATGTACAACCCTTTTAAAAACACAGTGTTATATGCAATAATCACTCCCTGGAGCTATAAAGTATTGTCACAGGAATTTACTGCAGTAAATCCCACCGCTAGATGGCAGCAGCGCGTTTTTCAGCTCGTACGCGAACATTAATTAAGCACAAAAGAAAGCGGCGAGGGTAAATAAGAGGAGGCAAAATAGGGATTTCTAAGCACTCGAAATAAATAAATGGGGTGTTTTGTTGTTGTAAGCTCCATACGACGGACATCTTCCGTGGCATTTGTGAATTCCGCCCCAGTCTCGCGTTATTTATGAGGGGGATGTATCTGCCTGTGGGTGTCATCCAGGTCTGATACTGCAGCTGCCGTTTCCTGTACCGAAGCACCACCAAGAGCCAGGAGTCCTTTTCGCTTCAGGGCTCCACACCCCGAAGGGAGGATTTTTTTGAGGCGGTCGTCTTGCGGAGGGTAGCCCGTCGAGCTGGTCTTCCGGTGTACCCGCCGGTAAAACCGCGACGGCCCGAAGTCTTTCGGAGGCGAAGAGCGGCACGTTAGTCCGGAGAGACGCGGGGCACGATTTTTACAGGAGCTGGTGCTAGCTAGCAGCGGCGGCTAGTAGCAGCAGGTAGATCACCAAGGGGAGGCGTAAAATAGCAGTAGAACTAAGATGTATAGACTCAAAAAACTATAGCTGCACCCCAAAAACGGTGTGAAAAGTTAAAGGAGACGAGTGATCTATATTTATTCAGTCAACTTAATGATAAGCCAAAGCTGCTCAAAGTATATCAACTTTGCTAACGTTAGCTAGCCAAGTTACTAGCCAGCGAGAAGTGGTCCTGTTGCTTTTTCAGACAGAGTTTCGACCACCTGAAAGGGTTTAATTGACACTATCCCAGCTGACTGGAGATCAGCGCGTTCCCGGAGACGGTAGCATAGAGTCATTACTGAAATGGCTCCTAAAAAGAAACCCGTTCCTCTCAACATAGCGCCCATCGGGGAAGGACAGGCCATCTCCAACACCATCGATGTTGCATCTGAGTGAGTAGCACTGCAAGGATTTTTAAAACGAGCTCGAATGCAGACATGTCTGTGTGTGCTTTATAAGCAGCCAAGTTCTCAAGCGATGCCTTTACATGGAAAAGTCCCCGTGGTTCTGTTGGTGTTGTCATTTATCTGCATTGAAAGCAGCTCCTGTCCTGCAGAGCCAACCTTGAAGCTCTACAGAAGAAACTCGGGGAGTTGGACCTGGACGAACAACAGCGCAAACGCCTGGAAGCCTTCCTCACCCAGAAAGCTCAGGTTGGGGAGCTGAAGGATGAAGATTTCGAACCAATATGCGAGTTGGGTGCTGGAAATGGAGGAGTGGTCAACAAGGTCCGCCACAAGCCCTCAGGCTTGGTCATGGCTCGCAAGGTGTGGATGGAGGTTTTCCATTTTGTTTTATACACGGAAATGCTTTGATTTGGGACTTTGAGACGAGGGATTGACAGTCGGCGCCATGGAAATGCACTTGGATAATAATATACCACGCGTTGAATAATCAGAAAACCGATGATGGGGGAGACGGACTTGGCTGAGGGTGTAGAATTGTCATATTTCCTGCCATTTAACCCAATATGTCTTTGCCTGTCGCTCATGCGTGCAGTGTTGTCTCGATTTCCTGATTTCACACCACACGTGCTTGTGGGGGTACGCTTGACTGAACGTGTGCCAGTAACACTATTTTCAGTTTGCATAGGTGTGCATAGAGACATGCTTGGTGTGTGTCAGGGGTTGGAAGGGAACTCTAAAATGGAGAGCATTAGGATAGCTTGGATAACACCCAGGCTACAGAGAAAGTATTTAAGCCATGCAGGCCACACCTCTAAATTGTTGCATGTTGAGATGATTGCGAAGAAGCGAACTATGCAACTCTGTTGGATTTGTCAGGACAGGGTTTTACTCTGACTTCTCTCCTCCCTCAGTTGATCCACCTCGAAATCAAGCCTGCAATTAGAAACCAGATTATCAGAGAGCTGCAGGTGCTGCATGAATGCAACTCTCCCTACATCGTGGGCTTCTACGGAGCCTTTTACAGCGATGGCGAGATCAGCATCTGCATGGAGCACATGGTGAGAAACAAAGGCTGTCGGCATGACGACTGTCGACTTGATGGGTTGTTATTTTGATTTGGTCTTTCTGAAACGGCGTCTTAGAGTTTTCCTGGTGTGACATGTCTCTGCAGGATGGCGGATCCTTGGACCAGGTTCTGAAAGAAGCTGGGAAGATGCCAGAAGAAATCCTTGGAAAAGTTAGCATAGCTGTACGTGGTTGAGTAATTCCTTTTACAATTTCCATCTGGATTCAGACGTATCACATCCGCAGCGGTTGGCGTTGCATTAGAATCGCACGCTTGATCACTAATGCTGTTAATTATGAATGTCTGTCTGTCGTAACGTTGCTTAACTTGCTCGTGCGCATGAATCACTGCTCTCTTCTGCCCCTCTGAAACGATTGCGTAATGTTCTGCGTAGAATTGTTTCTAGTATAAGAAAAGCTCCTTTTTGTGTCTATCCTAATATTTCCCATCTTTCATATGTCCATCTATAGGTTTTGAGGGGATTAGCCTACCTTCGAGACAAGCACCAGATAATGCACAGAGGTAAGGCCCTGGTCCGGCTCGTACCAAGGGTACAATTTAGAGAATGACTCGTTAGAAGCCCAAATAGCTGAGGACGGTTTTGTTTTTATAAAAAGTGTCAAATTTAGCCTGTTAAGTAAATGTTGGAATGATATTTGTAATAATCGGCGCCAACGCTGCAGCGTCCATGCAGGGAACCTTCGCAGCGCTGCGTTTTGGGGCGGTTGTTTGTCGGCTCGGGTGGTAATTGTCGTCTCTTGGGCTTGATTACACAGCATCGTTTCTCTCAACTCCTCCTCTTGTGTGCTTGTTGCTCTGCCATCTTAAAAAGAGGTCTAAAAAGATTTAAAAAAACATCCTGCAGAGCGAGGCTGGTTGGAGCCTTGGACGCCACGCTGTAAACAACAGAATGGCGCTGCAGTGAGAGTCCTTTAGCGCTAGCGTGGCCACTGTATCAGCAGCCCTCTCTGTATTTGGTCAACAGCTACAAGTCTTCAAGCTCACTGCTGGACGCCCAGATGTGTCACACACCGGACACAACCCCCGCGTGCTTGTCACATTGTTCCGCATTCACACAGAAGGTTGGATGTAGAAGTTCTGCGAGCACTCCGGTGCATCACCGCGGTGCCGCTGTAGCCGGGCTGTGTGGAA
This sequence comes from Takifugu rubripes, assembly GCF_901000725.2. Classification (NCBI taxonomy): domain Eukaryota; kingdom Metazoa; phylum Chordata; class Actinopteri; order Tetraodontiformes; family Tetraodontidae; genus Takifugu; species Takifugu rubripes. The sequence goes on along the minus strand of NC_042304.1, from coordinate 7,082,846 downwards.
GCAGAAGCAGCCACTCGTGTTCTGGCTGTTATGAGATGGCAACACGAACCTTTTCTCCAGCCATCCTCCTTCTTGCTTTACCGCACAGAGTGGTGCACGTAATGGCTCCAAGGGGGTTGGTTGCCTCTCCAATCTACTATCTGACCACAACCTTGCTCGGAGACCATAGAAAGAGGCTCAGGGTTTGGGCTTGGCTGGTATTTTCTATATTTACATATATTAACTGCGTCTTTAGCCTTCCTTTATATCTGGAGGCAGTTTCCAGGGTTGCAGGTGCTATTTCATTTAAAGATGCGCGATATTTTCCTGCTGTACGTGTGAGGGCTTTTATACAAGCATGTTCCTTCGTGCCCGTTGAAGGATTTTCACACATGCCAACATGTGTATTAACGCTCAGGTGTTTGGTGGCGCTCCGCTCTCACTCCGATGTCTGGATGGACACGGACTGCGTGGTTCTCTGGAAAAGGCCGTTTGAATTTGTCTATTTTTGCATATGTCCTGTGCCGTTAGACGTCAAACCCTCCAACATCCTGGTGAACTCTCGCGGGGAGATCAAGCTGTGTGACTTCGGCGTGAGCGGACAGCTCATAGACTCCATGGCCAACTCCTTTGTTGGAACACGCTCCTACATGTCGGTGAGTCAGGTTTGCGCGCCGCCTGTGCGCCCACCTCTTCCTCTGGCCCCATCCCCACTTTCCTTTCCTCCTCATTGCTCGTGTTTGTCGGCCCCACCCTCCACCTTCCCTTCCTCAGGCCCTGCCAAGGGGCCGGGGCTTGGCAAACGCCAGAGCAACGCGCTCTCATACTTTTCCCCCACTGTTAAACACCTGGTGGGCACGTTGTCAAAGACGGTTTCTTTCCATTCCTTTCCCAGAAAGCACCAGTGCTTCAGAAGAATTTAACCCTTCTGTCAGAACCTTTAGCAAATCTTCCTTATCAGTCCAAACCGGTGCAGCCAAACCCTCCCATCCTCTGAACTTTGGCTCTCACCACTCCTCAGCTCTCCTTGCCATATTGCCCCCCACCTTCTCTCCCTCTGCCATTATCCCCCTCATCCACTTCCTGTGCCTTTCCCTTCCCTCCCTGGCATCTTGGCTCTACCTGCCTCTCTGACACGGACTGTCTGTTGCGCAACAGCCGGAGAGACTGCAGGGCACTCACTACTCTGTTCAGTCTGACGTGTGGAGCATGGGGCTGTCCCTCGTGGAGCTGGCCATCGGCCGATACCCCATCCCCCCACCGGACGCCAAAGAGCTGGAAAGCATCTTCGGCAGGGCGGTTATGGATGGGGCGGAGGGGGAGACTCACACCAACGTGCAGAGGCCCAGGCCACCGGGCAGACCCGTGAGCGGTGAGGCTTCACATCACGGCGCGTGTTCACCGTAAAAGGTTTGATAATTGTCTCAGTTTGTTTTGTGGTGCTCCTCTGCAGGCCACGGGATGGACAGCAGACCGGCCATGGCCATCTTCGAGCTCCTGGACTACATTGTGAATGAGGTGAGAGAGCGAGAACTAGTTCCTTACAACAGAAGAGCTCCGTCTCGTAACATTGGGATCGAAGATGTTGGTTTAGGATCATATGACATCACTGTATTTTTTTTTTATTCCTCCCCAGCCTCCTCCTAAACTTCCACTCGGGGTCTTCTCCAACGACTTCCAGGAGTTTGTGTCAAAATGGTGAGTAGCATCTTTCGTCCGAGCCCTCCACGGCAGAGCCAGGCGATGAAACCGCCGGCGTGCTCCACCGCTGAACTGTGCTGATGTCACTGATGTTCCGGGACGCTGCGGGAACACGTCTAGATCTGAAGTTTGGAGGGAAAATGCCGTCATCAGCGTTTAACTCTGTCTTTCTCTGTGTGTGTGTGTGTGTGTGTGTGTGTGTGTGTGTGTGTGTGTGTGTGTGTGTGTGTGTGTGTGTGTGTGTGTGTGTGTGTGTGTGTGTGTGTGTGTGTGCGCGCGCGCAGTCTGATCAAGAACCCGTCTGAAAGAGCAGTCCTGAAGTTTTTGATGGTGAGTATTTGGAAGGCTTTGACATGTTTGATCGCCACATCTTTATTGCTCCGATGATTGTAACCAGTGAGCTGATGTGAAACATCTGTCCGCGGCCAGAAGGAACCGAGCGCAGCTGACGGCCCCGCTCTGCTTTTCTTTCAGAACCACACGTTCATCAAACGATCAGAGGTGGAAGAAGTGGATTTTGCCGGCTGGCTGTGCAAAACGATGGGCCTGAAGCAGCCCAGCACCCCCACCCGCAGCACTGAGTGATGCCCCCCCCCCACTGCCCAGTCGTACACAGCACTTAACACTTCCACGAGCCACCGCAAACATTGGCACTTTGTCATCTTGGTTTTGAGTTTGAAACAGAATAAACATTTTGGCCTCCCCCCTCATTCATTTGCTCACCAGCAGCAGGGCCCTTTTAGTCATTATACTGTAAGACCACAGCTTCAACGTGCCGGTGTTGATTCGCTTACGTTTCCACGATGCTAGCAAGGATACGATAGCACTGAACGGCTGCCAGCGTGTCGGCTAAATTCCCGTTGATTGACAAGCTTCTTTTGTATTGTTGAATATACTGTACTAATCTTTTATATGGTGACAGTTAATGATGTGTGGTAGTGTTTTCAATAAATGACCTGCTGTATAGTTTTCCAAACAGAGGAATCCACACCTGCAAATTCTAAATTGCTTTTAACAAAGCCAAACGGAGTTATTTCGTTTGGTTTTTGTTGGGGTTTTTTTTCTTTCCTCGTTCGTTTTAATCCCTTTGTCAGTGTCACCTTTAAGAAAGGTTTAGCTGCAGAGAACTTGCACTTACCTCCAGAATAGATAATATATCAATGTTGTGAATCCAGGACAATGGGCATATACTGTATGTGGAGCTTTTCACTTTGGTAATATTACACGCTAATGTTGTGGAGCCACAAACCAAGGAGGGTACTCATGGCTACTGAAGTTATCCAACGCCTGAACCGTTCTGTGCGTGCAGCAGCACGGCAATCCGCTCGAAATGTTCCGTTTTCTTTCACTCCAGCCGCGTCCTCATCGTCTCCTCGACGTGCACCTCGTGTGTCGCCGCACGATTCCGGTGCAGATCCCCGGTACCCGTCCCCGTTGTCTTTGATGTCTGAGAAAACCGTGATCAAACTGTTATTCGTTGGGTCATTATAGCATGGTTTATTATCTTTCTATTACTGTGTGTTTTTACTTCCTGAGACCATCGCGGGGATGATTAGCTGATGGTTTCATCAAGGCCCAAATCTGAATCAATGGCGTCTACTTATTTTTAACCCCGTCTTTATCGTCGGCCTGTGTTCTCCCTGAAGTGTATCGAGTTTTCCCTCTAATGTTGCGCGCGTGTGTGTGTGTGTGTGTGTGGGGAGCACTTGGAGCTTTTTCTTTGGACACAAGCTTAGAGGTGTGAAATACATGTGAAAACATTCTCCCTTTGGAGTTTCACCCAGTCACTCGTGGTAAAAATACGATGAAGTGCAAAGGGGTTTTGACTGACCTCTTTAGCCCAGGTCGGTGGTGGTGACGTCGTGGCGTTATCTTGCCAGCCTGCTGTCTTGCTGGAGCTCTTGTATTCTCTGCTTATGGCTGCCATGTCTTACCCCCCCCCCCTCAGAGCGAAATGAGTGCATTGTCACTTGTATGTGTACAAAGCTATATACAAAATTACAGGAGTACTATTTTGCAGTCTTAATATACTTTTTTTCTTTTTGATTTATGTGAAAGACAAGGGAGAAGTCATTTTATTATAATATAAAAAATAGCTGGAAATTGTTATAATGTATAAGATTAAAATAAAACTTATTTGTGAATGTATTTGGACTTGCTCGTTTTGGGTCTTGCTGCTGATTTCCTGCCTTCAATAACTGACATGAGAAATGTAATTCCTCGTGTTTTGTTCGTTTTCTCTTCTTTAAATGTGGCGATCATGCCCTGCTTGGACCTGCTAAAACGAGACAGAACAGTCAAATTGAAACGGGAGCAGAGGTTCTTGCCAAACCTCTGGTACAGGGTGTTCGTAATGTGAGCGTGCTTGGACTAGCTGACAGTATTTGACCTCTCTCGTCTCTAACGCTGAACATCAGCTTCTCCCAGCCAGGAGGCTCCTCTTCCTCTCCTAAACCAGAACCATCAGAGGTGCCGCTGCTGTAAACATCAAGAACGTGTCCGACACTCCTGCCAAACTCTCAATAATGAATTGAACACATTCCATCCTATCGCGTTGATTAATAAAGATCCCTGCTAACCTGGTCGAGCTGGACAAACGAGCGGTTTCCCTACATCCGTTCACAATACAGCCATCCCAGCAAGTTCCCGGTAATCCAAATGGGAAGTAATACCTGGAAGTAGTACCTGATTCACCTTTTGTGAATTCCCTCAGGTGTCTCATGATGCGCTCGGTTATGTGGACAGCCTCCACGTGCCTGTAGGCCCCTCACATTTGTGGAATCAACAGCTGGGGATGTTTTGGAGGACCTGTTGATGGCCAGTGTATCATCGTCCACTAGGCTGCATTGGTGTGTAAGGACTCTGGTTGAACCACCTGATCACTGTTGTAGGAGACGTGGAATAGATGTTTTAATGTTTTTAACTGTCAACAGCCTTTGGCGCTCGAGTTGGCTTGTATGAAATCACGAGCGGTTCTGCTCCACTACAGGTCTCCTCCACCTCTCCTGGTGGACTGGCCCATGTGCCGGTGTCTCCACTTTACTTACTTTATATATATATACACACACACAGCTATACATGTGAGCATGTTTGTGTGTTTTCTTTATGTATGACTTTTGAAAAATCATCTTTGTTGCACTAAATTTATTGAATCGTTACGTTGAAAATGTATTTATTTATGCATGTATGAGTTTAGGGTAATTTTCCTGTGTTGTGATTAAAAAACAAACAAACCAACCTGCACTATTTAAATGTCTGGAACAAACGGGGTTAATTTATCCACAACAGCCGGAAATAACGAGGTACTTGATTCTGATTGGCTGTTGGGTCTCCGGTAACGCACCGCTGTATCGGCCACACCTGTAAATAAACTAAATAATTAGCAAACAACTTTTACAGTTACAACTGTAGCTTTGTAGACCAACACGAGCGGCAATGTAAGTCCAACTAAATACTTACTTACCTATTAACTGGGCTAACTTCACAATTAAGCTCATTTTTGCTGCCGCATAATCTCTTAATTGTCGAAATATTGTTATATTCCCTTCATTGTCTGGATGTTCTTAATTAAGAAATGCCAATTAGGCCGTATTCACGAACGCATTGGCGCTTATACAGATATTATTTACATATTCATTTACTTATAAGAAAGTATTTATAGCGGCCCAGAGCCAAATCGTGAATATGTCTGACATTACCTCAGACGGTCGTAAATTAGGACAAACAGGTTTGAACCGTGTCGGCAATTAACGTCAAAATAAACAGTCGTAGCTAAAATGGTTTCTTTAAACGGAAGCAGCGCCGGAAATTGAAGATGAAGATCAAAGTAGTGTCTGCCGTGTCCTGCAGGGCGAGGCGCTGCAGCAACAGTGCCATCTCCCAAACGAAGCGTTGCTACCAGCATGGGCTAAACTGAGCCTTGAGTCCACCTCATGGTTGGCTGACAAGCCCTGATGAATGGTGGGACGTGCCCCCCCCCCTGCACCAACTGTTCACAGATAACATTGTTTGAAGTAAGTCCTGCCAACAGTTTAAATAAAGGAAAAACAACTTCTAAATGCCTTCAGGTGTGTGTGGGAATAGTTTATGATGCAACAGTATCCATGAGCACACTCTTGTTGGGGGAGCACAGGTGGATGTTTGAACTCAAGTGCAGCAAGCTTAGGATCTACTCATTGGAATTTGCCGTTTCCCCCAGTTCACTGGCTTCTCTCTGTTGTGTGTGATAACTCAACTGTTGGAGCCTGGCAGGTTTTACCTGAAGTGACTGGGTCAGAAGGCGTTGATCGGGGGGGTTGCTGGCAGCCCCTACTGTGTGTATGTGTCGGGGCATGCTTTGGGGTGGGACAGCGTGACTTCAGGCGATACGACGGTTGGGTGCGACTGGGCTGCATAGAAAAGGAGAGCTACATTGAGAGAGGAGGCTGACAAGCTCTAACTTATTTTCCCTTGAATTTAAATTTAGAGGGAAACGTTGGCTGGCGTTAAAAGGGGAACCGCCACCGGGCGAGGCAAGGGTTAAACGTTTGTGTCAGGTCTGATCAAATTTATGACCCCCATAATTATTCGCTGTGGTGCGCAAACACGTCTCTAAATGAGTTTTTATTTATTTTTGCATTGTGAGGGGAGGGGGGGGGGGAGAATGCTGTTTCTTTAAGAGAGAGGGAGCGAGAGAGTGTGTGTGAGAGAGAGAGAGAGAGAGAAAGGGAGGGACCTCTTTGCCCTCCAGAAACCAGGAAGGGAATTGAGTTGATCTGCTGCTGCTTGGTTAGCGCATACGGGCTTTAAGCTGCACAACAGTGAGAGGGAGAGGAGGAGAGGAGAGGGCTGAGCTAACCCACTACAAGCTTCACCACGGCCATCGCAGGTGAGCTAAAGGCGCCCTGTCATCCCCCCGCTGTCTGCCCCGGGCCTGTCGACCACAGTGGAGCAGGGCAGAGGAGGAGAGGAGAGAGGGAGACAACAAGGGAGGGAGGGGGACAGAAAGGAGAGCAGGGTGGGGGGGTTGGCCAGAGAGGAGAGGTGGGTCGCAGCTATAGTCTTTAGTCAGGGTTCCTCTTTTTTTTTTTCTTTTTTTTTAATCCCTCTAAAGTACTTCCTCTGTGCTGCTATTTACCTCTGGGGTATCTTGAGATAAACTTTATAGGATGCGTCCAAGGCATTAACTTTTCGGGCAGGTGGAAGCACTTAAGAGAAGGAGGAGGAGGAGTGTGAAATGGGTGGGAGTCATGAACAAGGAACCAAAAATAATTCCTCTGGACAAGGTGCGAGCAGTGGCCACAACTTTTGGGGACGGTCTCGATAGAAACGTCCCTCAGCTGTGTGCTGCGTGTGCAGGGGACGCCGTGGTGGGTTCTGTGATAGAGGAAAGAGTAATAATTTAGGTCAGGAGTTTCAAGTGTCATTAGTGTGCATGCTGATTACAGAATGTGCACGAGGTGTTTAGTGGCTGCTCTTAAAGTTGGGGTTGCACTGTCTCTTGTGTGTAAGCTGCGAAGCTCGGCCCTGTTTGATGGCTGGACTGTACTTTAATACCTGGCAGCCTGCTAGCAACATACTGTAGTGTATAATTCAGCCCTGAGTGCTTACGTTAGAGCAGGCTTTGGAAATAAGGGGGGGGGGGGGGCGCTGGGGGCAGATAGAGCTGGGACTCGTAGTCCGCGACTGAGGCTGCAGAGCAGGTTGAATGAGATTTCAGGACTCTATATCCCAGAGTGCCTTGCCCTCGGCCATCCCGGAAAGGGAACGGCCGCTAGCCTATCCACACTAGGAGGTGTGGTGAGCGAGCCACTGTCAGACCAATGAGAGCAGGAGATGCTGAACCGAGTTGTGGGCTGAAGGCACAGGGGGTGGGGTGGTAGTTGTGCGTGCGTGTGCGTGCGTGCGTGCGTGTGTGTGTGTGTGTGTGTGTGTGGGGGGGGGGGTAGGTGTCTGTTTGTGTGGGATCAGGCAATGGCTTGGCTGTATGACTAGGGCCACTCGCAAGTTTCCTGTCTGGTGAAGCTCCAGCCCTGCCCAGAGTGGAAGGCAGCAGAGCTGCAGTCAGGCCTGGGAAACGTTTTCTGCCTGTTTCTGCCTGGTGTCTGAAGACTGTCACTCAGAGGAAGAGAGCGGTAAGATGAGAATCAAACAAATCTAATAGCACGAGTTGTGACACAGAGTGAGAGGGATGGGGGGGCTTGCTGGAGTTCTTGACCCACTTGAAGATGACAGCTAGGTCAGCACGGAGTGTAAGGTGCTGCACACAACATGGCTAAAAGTCAGAGCGTTATTGTCTGTCGAGGTTTGAGTCTTCTCATTGGAATTGGAGCTCAACTTGCAGCCGTGCTGTTGTTGTTTTAAGTTTTTACCTGATTTGGCAGCATCACATTTAACCACAGCAAAGGCATCGTCAGCCCTCTAATGAGTTTCCACAGAAAAGGGAACATCAGGTATTTACTATGCGTTGCCAGAGCTACCGTGATTGGATAGATGACAAATGTGAGGTGTTGAGTCATCATGTGAGGAATGACGTTGACAATTGTCAGAATTGTGTTTTACTGACGGGGAATGTCGCTTTCCTTTGGTATTACAGTTGAATTCTGCTGATTGCAGACTCCATGCTGGGGATTTGTATTTTTCTGACTTATTGATTTCAGATTTTCTCAGCTACTCAAAGCCCGGACGGGCTCACGACACTTTCCTCCCCTTCCACCGCTCACTCTCCTTCCTCGCTACATTTATTTTTCAAAAGTAGATTCTAATCTCGCCCATGCTGTCACGGTTTGGCCTGTAGCTCGTGGGACTTCACAATAACCCTGGTCGTCTTGCTTGATAACCGTCGTTATGATTTTTGTGTCTGGATACCTGTTCTGGGTATGTAGAGGGTAAAAGAAATGGAGTCCGTGAGGAGATTGGAATGCTTCATGCCTCCATTAAAGCAAACAAGTCTGATTACATTTCATCTTCGTTTGTACTCTGAAGGAGAGGAGCTGTTGACACTTGTCATAGAGACACACTACTGTATGTAATCAAGGATTTCTCCAAGAGGTTAAACTAGGACGCCATATGTGTTTGTGTGTGCTGCTGTGTCTCTGTGTTACCAACAATAGACTGGAGGGGAATTGCAGGGGACCTCAGTGGCTGTGGGCAGGTCCAAGACACCACCCATCAATTTGGCGGTGAGGCTGAATACAGTTTGATATTCCTGTATGTTTGTGCCTCCACCACTATGGTCTGAAACTAGCAGGTTCAGACAGACTGAGAGGACAGGTCGCGTGATGTCGCCGTGGCATGCCGAAGCTTTATTTTAGAGTCCGATGCTGGTGTAAACCCTGGACTCCGTGTAAGATTTCTTTCCTGTTTGTTTGCTCAAAGCTTCGGTTGCGTGGTCAAATGGCGGAGCTGGTTGGGCGGAATGGAAATGTGATTTGTGTTGCTCACAATATTGCCCGCTGCTGTGCTGCCTATATGTCGGTTTGTGTAAAAATATCTGCAGTTTGAAGACTTCATGTGCCTCTTGGTTGGTGAATTTGGCTCCACTTCCCTCTAATGTTTGGTTCCCCTGGTCAGCTGCTCAGTAAACCACAGCTTCCAGCCTGCCTCGGCAGACAGACCCCTCTCTGTTGTTTTTCTGTTGTTGTGCTAAAGTCTACGGGGAGTAAAGGGGCTTCTTCTGTTCTCTGCTGGGACGTTTATTATGGAGAGGCCAATGCAACCTGATCAAATTAGGAGGGCAGAGGAGGCTGCAGAGATATTTTCAGGGCAAGGGGAAAAGCCTCAAATGTTCAATCCTTTGGGGTAAAAAGTTGTTGGTGGCATTGTTATGGTTGTTTAGTCACCTTAGAAAGTGTGCAAATTTGATGTAACCTGTTGTTAATTAAGTAGGTCGCAGATAGGGCGACTCAGACGGCCTCTCATGAGTTATCATTAAGATTATTGAATGTGGTTGAGATGAACTCGAGAAGGTTTCTATGTAAGGGGAGGGTGACGATGATGGTGGGTGGGTCTGCACTACTTTGCCTCCTCAGCATTAGAAAGGGGAAGTGTTTGATGTGTACTGAGCAGTGCAGAGTCTAAGGCAGATGGAGCAATGATGAGATAAGAGCGACGGGCCAGATGAAGGGGAGATGGACAGTAGGGGCAGAGAACAAGCAGGCGAAGAGTTGGTCATCTGATAACAGAACGGGTTCTGTTACATGTCTGCAACAGACTCACAGGAAGCCCTTCTTCCTCGTTAGACTGCCCATGCACCAAGCAACACGGCAGAGCGTTAGTGGTTGACGTACAGGCTAACTGGTCACGTCGAGGTCCGCGGGACAGGGATGGTTTGGGACTCCTCACTTTACTTAGTGTATGTAATACAACAATAAAGAGGGGATTGCACACCTCCTGACCGACACACAACCTTATTTAAACCTTTTTATCAGAAGGATACCTTACTGTTCCATCAACTGTCAGTGAAGTGATGAGGAAAGAAAGCACAAAGATCTCCTTCCCCTGATTAGATTAGTCCAACTACTGGTAGTAAATCTGTTGTCCCTGCCTCCTCCTAAAGTCTTCAGGCACTCTTTCAAGAACTCCAGAAGGTCCCATGTGGTTGTTGTGACTTTTGAATTTGCCGTGTTAAGTAATTTTAGTCTCGGATTACAACATTGTGTAATTTTAGAATCAAGTACAACCAGCTAACCACAGAGCACAGAGTCTGTTTGCAATAAGTAAGAATGCCATTCATTTTCTTCATAGTGAATTTGTTTTGAACCGTTTTTAACATCTATGGTAGATTTAATGGCATCTACCTGAGTGTGAAAGCATGATAACTTCTCCTGAGACAACCTTGTAATATCATTAAAAATAATATGAAGGAGTCACAGTTTCTACCATACATCTGCCTTTCCCACAATCATAGTGTCATAGTGACAACTGTGATTAGTGGAGCCTGAATTTCAGATTAGAATGTGGCAGATAGTTTTTGTTTTTACCATTTGTTGATATTTTCTTGTCTGAGAAATCGTACATAAGGACAAAACATCGGTACATTTTCGAATAGTCTGAGAGATTAGAGGAGTGGTAAGCGGCCCCACATTTTATGTCTCCAAACTTTCTGTTCTATCTAGCTGAAGAGATCATTGAAGCCTTATAAAGCTGCCATAAAGTTCTTCGTTTTATCCCTCCAGTTAGACTTTGCCCATCCTGTGGTAGTACCTCTTCCTCCTAATGAAGCAGGTTGGTACAGGTACCTGAATTAAACAAGTTTATTGATATGTGAGTAGGATTCCAGCCCCACACATTCTGTTGGTGAATGTTTTTGTAACGTCTTACCTCGCCCACTACATTTGTTCTCTACTGGCTTTCTGTCAGTTTCTGTTGTTTTTTTGTTTTTTTTTTGTCTTGCTGGTACTTCCTTGTAAGTTTCATTGCCAGGCGTAGACCAACCCCAACTTCAGCTTTATCAGTTGCTTGGCTTCTTCCTGCTTTGCTCCCAGTATAACCAATCAGGTTTCCTTCCACTCCTGGCAGAAGTGAGTCACTTGGCTGTGGTACTTGCCTTAAATCCACTTCTTCTAGGAACCGCGGCCCCCTCCCCATTCTGATTATCTTGCATTATCTTGGTCCAACCTTGACCCGATTCGACCTCGTAGCAGTAACGTGGTTGCCATAGAGGCAAGATCTCTATACAGTAAAATTAGGACATTGGAGTAAAGAAGGACAAAGAAAGGATTACATTGGTGTAGATGGTATCCACCTCGATTATAACTGCATAAAATGGACGTCCAGGCATTTTCAAACTTTTTATTACTCTTAAGTTTCCCTTTTTCAAGTTCATAAGGTGACAAAGAGTAGAATTATACACTGTGCCCTGCTCCTTTAAACCTGTGTTGGTAAAATAATTATGTCTGTGTGTATTTGAAGCATCTGAGGTTGCACAGGGTTAATAGTTTGTTCTTTTGTATTTAGGAATGACTGGTATGTGTCAGGCAAAGACAGAGATACTTTGAGTGTGGAAATTCTTCACTTCTTCCATGATACACGTGAGGCAAAATAAGCACTATTTAATAACTGCAAGTGCTACCGAATATCAGGGCCGTGAAAAAGAAGGCAGGGTTGGGTGTGACTGCTGTTTCTCTTTTCTGATTATGTAGTCCTGATACCTGTCCTGCCTGAATACGTGGGAAGGGGAGAGGAACATTAGAGGTAATGAGGGTGTGGGTTTGGAATGGGTCGCTCCCGTGCATACGCGGTTGTTTGACTTGCAAAGCTGGCCCGGGTGCTTCCGAATAGGTCTTTGAGAGAAGGCCCTCACTGGGAGGGGAACGCCAGAACAGTTACCGTGCTACTGCGTGCCGGGCTGCAGCCCTCGTCACCCACAGCCATGAATTAGTGATAAGGAATGTTTCAAGCCATGAGGAGGTGTCAGGATCAGGTTTGTTGGACTGCATTTCCTGTCTCTTAATGCTCTTTATTCGGGACAGGTGGCTCTTGCATGCAGAGTAGTCCCTGCGTGCTCTTTTGGCACTGAATTGAGTTTGTGCACGTGTGTTTTATCTCAACTCAGTTAAGCGTCAGAAAAGCCGTTGCCTCTGTGCATTGTACAGAATAACTTGCTACTTTATATTGCAGGACAATCAGCTTTAGTGCCGGTGTGTCTGTTGACCCAAAACGTGGGTGGGCTCATGGGTAATGCCAGTAGTCACATGGTTAGCCATTAGCTTAGCTTTACCCTCAGCCTGTTTATTCAGATTTTGATCGGTAAGGTATGTCGGTCTTTGATGGTAGACTCCTATTAAAGCCAAGCGAACGATGTGCAGTAACCACAGTCAGCATGTGAGAGGAAATTATTTGAAAACTTACATCCTTGCAGTTTGCCAGGGTAGGAAGTCACAGATCTAAAGCAGGTAAGGCAGGTGTTGCTATTTATGCCCAACATATGAAAGACAGGATGAGGAGGCTGGGTGAGTACCGGCAGCCAGGCTGGGCAGGTTTGATTTTGAGTTCTAGTGTACACACCAGGCAGGCTGTTTTGAAAGATTGGCATTTGAAGATCTTACCTTATAGAGAGCAACCCTCCCCCTCCCCAGTCAGCCTCACCCCCTGCTGTGTTTCTGGCAGATGGAGGGACAATGCCATATACATGTGTGTTTAACCTTTTACCTGCGTGTGTGTTTTGGGCACTACTGAGGACTCTGCTTGTGTATGGGTGGGTGTTGATAGAGAAATTGAGAATAGTTTGTCCTGCTGACCCCCCCCCCCCCCCCCCCCCCACTCTCCACTGTGCAAGCTTCAGTCGATCATTTTAATCCCCCCCCCCACCACCACACTACACGTGAGCGAGGGGACAGCCTTTCCTGAAACTTGGCACACAGTACGGGGTGGGGTAACCAGCTCAGACCGGATTGACAACCTCCCTTTTTAATACCGTTCCCTTGCAGCTTGTTGCGTGTACTCTTCCTCCTCCTGTGTAGGTTTGCCTTGGCAATGCCCCCCTCCTCCTCCGCCTAGCTCGCTCTTCTCTTAGCTCTCAACTGACACGGCGTTGAAATTGCACGTCCCCAGTTCCCAGCATGCACTTTGATTTCCTTTGCCATCTGTCCTCGACGACCTCTCACTTGGTTTGACAAGTATCACTAGAGAATATGTATATTTTATTAACACCTACACATAGTCTGTTTCATAGTGAGCCCTGTCGGTGCACCAGACTGACTGATAGATTTTATAGGCAAATTAAATAAAAAGTGAACTAACTGTTGAACTTATTTGTTTGCGAATGTCGTGGAGGTCCTTATGTGACCACAGAAAAATGCTTAGAGCATGTGAATTATGTCGCAACTCTCCAATTCATTTGAAGGTTGCAATTAGTTGGTTTGAGATCCGTAAAACTCGCCATGGTGGGAAGTTTGATGTGGCTGGTTCGTCTATATAAATACAAATTCCAGTGCAAACACGACTTTGCTGCGATGGATGAGAAAGATGTTTTGGCTTTGCCAAGTTGTAATTAATAAAATACTGTGCTACATACTGAAAAGGTCAACTCACACTTCTGCCATAATCGCCACTAAATCGCCATTAAAAGCGTATACATCAACACAGCAGTTCAGTTTCTTTCTTTTTTTATTTAACTGTGATTCTTTTGATGATGGCAGATTCAGACCAAGGGGCAAAATCGAGAATGTTATCCCTATTATTTATTTTTAGATTACACCATAAGATCAGGTAATGTCCAATCATGGTAATTTGGGACTTTCTCTAGTCGCATCTTTACTGGAAGAGTGTGGTTCAATGGTTCAATCCTTCCTACAATGGGTTTTACAATTGAGGCAGTTTCAATACCTTCAACGCTCCTCTTGGTTTCCACGTGTTCATGATTAAACGGACATATTGGTTCAAGTAATAATAAGCTAATTGCAGAATTTAGTGGTGTTGCATCATCTAATAATCTCTCTTTTATCCACATAAAAAGTGATGATTGGACTGATTAATTGTAGCTGTCTTTTCTGTAAATCACATCCAACTCTTCTCCCATCAGACAGGCAGACAGACGGACGGCAGGACGGATACACGGGTGGGGGCTGTGCTAGGCGGCTCGGCGGCAAGCTGGTGGAAAATGTCGTCAGGAGCCGGCGGGAGAGGTGGAAGGCGGCTCAGGGGGACTGCAGGCAGTGGAGGTGGAGGAGGTAGAGGAGGGGCAGGAGAGGCAGAGGAAGGTCCTGTGGGAATCCCCTTCCCTGAGCACAGCGCAGACATCCTCGGCAGCCTGAACAAGCAGCGGCACAGCGGCCAGCTGTGCGACGTGCTCCTGGTTACTCAAGAACGCGAGTTCCCAGCTCACCGCGCCATCCTAGCGTCCTGCAGCTCCTACTTCCACAAGCTCTTCACTTCAGGGGCCGTCGCTGACCAGCAGAACGTCTACAACATCGACTTTGTGGCAGCCGAGGCTCTGGGAGCTCTGCTGGACTTTGCTTACACCGCTACACTCACGGTCAGCCACAGTAGTGTTGCTGACATCCTTGCTGCTGCGCACCTCCTGGAAATCCCACCCGTCCAGGATGTCTGTACACACTTGTTGGACACCAAAGTGCTCTCCCCGCCGGTAACAATCCAAGATATAAAATGTGTTTTCTTTTCTTTATGTCTGCAATACTGTAATTCTGCGTTCTTGCATGACCTTAACGACGACTGTTTTTTTGTTTTTTTTGTTCCTCTTCACTAGGCGGGTAGTGAGCGAAGAGATGAAGGTGAAGATGAGGAGGGGAAGAGCAGGGGAGGCAGAGAGCAGGGAAATCGTGTTCGGGCTCGGGAGTACCTGGAGTATTTCCAGAGAGGAGCACACTGGAGCAGTAGCTGCAGCACACCGGAGCTCAGGGACCTGCCCACACACCTGCACTTTAACCACGGCAATGGAGGGCCCCCCAGCAATGGAGCAACTGCCGGTCTTGGGGAGTACTACTCCCCCTTGGCCCTTGCCTTGGCCCAGGCCCCCACACGTGAGCCAGAGGAGGAGGACGAGGATGAAGACGAAGATGAGGACGGCGAGGCGATGCAGGGAAATGGAGGAACCTTGGGGTCATCGTACTACGCTTCATCCCAAAACGGGCACTTCTACCTTCCCCCTGAATCAAGGCCGGGGCAGGAGCCAGAGGTGGACAGTGGGGGCAGGGAAGCGATGGTAAGGGAAAGGGGTTCCGCCAGCGCCCTACTTCAACAGATGATGGATTCCATCGAGAGGCAGAAAGAGTGTGCAGCAACTGGGGAGGAACACGGCGAGGGGGATGACGCAGACATGGAATTTTACTTGAATTATTTTAACAGCTCGCAGCACGAGGACGCAGCTTCTGCTGCTGTGACACAGGGAGTGTCGCCCTTTTGGCTGTCACGGGGTAGAACAGGCCAGGAGAGAACAGGAGTGGGAGGAAAGAGAGCTGAAGATAGAAGCAGCGTAGGTGGGGGAGGAGGAGGACCGGAGAGGAAGATGCGTTCTAAGGCCTTTCAGAAATGCCCCATATGTTCCAAGGTCATACAAGGAGCCGGCAAGCTACCCCGCCACATCAGAACGCACACGGGAGAGAAACCCTACGAATGCGCCATCTGCAAAGTGCGCTTTACCAGGTAAGCCCACTTAATAGAGTACTTCCTTGTGTCACACATGCTAATAGTCTTGGACTTGGCACCACATACAAAACACTCAGCAGTGGGAAATATCACATAGCCAAAAGCAGGGGTATTAGCTCTAACCAACCTAGCCAGGCGGAGGCCAGTCAGTTTGTTTTGTTGTGCTTGAGAAGCAGTCCTTTTTTTAACATCACATTGTGACCTATTTAATATTCAAGCTCCAAGGGGATCGGGTTGTCGGACAAGTGTGTTTTATTGTGACAAGTTTCATGGCAAAGTCCTGGAATAGTAACGCAAGGGTCCTATAAAACAATACTGTACCATGGTGGTGTTATCTTGTGGAGGGCTGCTATAAAGTGCTTAGTTCTGATACAGAGGGGGGTTATAGGTCCTGGGTGGTGCTCTGTGCATTTCAGCACTGTAATTTGAACTTTTGATCTCTGGTTATTTTAATTATTGCCCACAGCAGAGTATTTGTACCACCCCCTCCTGTTTCTTTCTGTCCCTCCTGTACCTGAAATCTGCCATGTGTCTTTGAGATGCATGCAGCTAGTTTTAAGCAGATGCCTTCAACAGTTTCCATGTAATTACAAGTATTTCCTTTTCCTTGAAGTCATTGCGTAAATTGATTAATCAGTAGACCCGCACTGGAAATAGACGCAGCAGACTAGAAATACCCGTTGACCTCTGCCGAGTTGGCAGGTAGGGGAGCCCCAAGTGAATATGCCTTCTTGCTAAATTTGACTGGCATGGTGGGTATTGTAAGCTTAATCCTGTTTGATCGGGGTTAAGAGTTTAATAAATCAGCCCGTCCTTTAAATAATTCACTTTTCATCTGTACCCAACTTGGTCCCAAGGATTTGGTCCGTGTTCATGCGTCCACACAGATACTTCAGGTAGCCTTTTTTCCCCCCACAATACCAGGGTGAAGTTCTCACTCTGTGGGCACCAGGTTTGTTCACTCGTATGACGGATAATCCACTTACATGGCATGTGTGTGCAACTGTGTATGTGTCTTGTTTATTTAGGAGCCCTCTGCCTTCGATGCAGAAGGGTTATACGATTAAAGGGCTTGGGAGCCCTGGAGAGAGTTAAGGGCTAAAGTGGGGGGAGGGAGGGACAAGAATCAGAGCAAGGCCGAGGCGGCCTGATAAAGTTTGAAAGGCGGCACATTATCGAGTGAAAAATGTTCAGCATGTGGCGACATTTCAGTTAGTAGTTCTGACTTCAGCAGAATGTTGAGCAACATTGACATATGCTGTCTTAATCCGCAAGATTTTCCCTCAAAATAACAACTGCCCTGTTCCCACCTCACCTGGATTTCCCGAAATCCATCGGGATTTAGCGCGGAGGTTTTTCAGAGTGTAATGATGCAGGCATTTCTCAAATCAATCCAATGACATGGTGCTGTCCTCACACTTGAGTTAGGGGAAATCATAAAAATTCCAGATGATGCAGGGAACATTGAGCTTTATTGTCGGACCACTGTTGTGCTCTTGTGTGCAATTACACAGATAAAGAGCAGAGGTTTATGGTCCCGGTCGGCCCAACGTCCCTCAGAGTATAAGCATATTGGAGGAGATCCAGAATCTTTCTATCTACAAAGGATCCAACAAATATCACCCTAACATCTGAACACTGCTCACATGAGCGTTCAGGCACCGTACATGTAGAGAATGACTAAAGCTAGCTGACCTAGCATATTCCAATGGCTGGGCTTTGGTCGACGTGCATGGAAAATCTGTCTTTTCGTCTCTGCGCTTTAATTTCATTTTCACTTGCGTTGTACTTCTCCCTCACAGGCAGGACAAGCTCAAGGTTCATATGCGGAAGCATACAGGAGAAAAGCCTTACCTGTGCACGCAATGTGGAGCCGCCTTTGCTCACAACTATGACCTGAAGAACCACATGCGTGTGCACACCGGCTTGCGCCCCTATCAGTGCTCGAGCTGCTTTAAGACTTTTGTGCGCTCGGACCACCTGCACCGCCACCTCAAGAAGGACGGCTGCAACGGCATCCCGTCCCGCCGCGGCCGAAAGCCTCGGGTGCGAGAGCCGGGGATCCTTGATGCCCCGCTCAGCCTGCTGGGCCCCGGGGCCCATATGAGCCCAGGGTCTCGAACCATCAAGGGACGGCGGCGCTCGGAATCGTCCCCGTCCGCAGAGATGGATGGAGCCGCGGGAGACCACGTACACAGTCCTCAGGTGCAGGAGCTGGCAGCAGAGATGAGAGCCTGAGACAGGACGGGCGAGGACACTGCTGGACACCACAGTTGACTCTGCACTGCCTGTGAGACAGGCCAGTGAAGAGGGGAGAAGAAGAGTCAAAGGCAAACTTTTTAAAAATATAAAGCAACTAACTAATCCTCTATAAACCAAATCAGGGTGTCACAAAAATCTAATCTTTATATTTCTTTCTCTTTTTATTTTAGGAAATGGAGTAGACTTGCAAGCACTTGAGTCAGTTTATCTGTTAAAGAGCAAAGAACGCTTCAAATCGCGCACCCCTTATGTCCAATTTCTGGGCCATTTCTTTCTTTATGATACTAGGGTTTTATACATTGGCAAATGTATGATTGATACAAAGAAACTTTGAGCAACTATGCAGTTGATTTAGATTTTTACTGGCTTTGTCCTCTCAGCCTTTAAGCTCTAAGCAAGGTGTCTGTCAGGCACCTTCTGGCCGCTCTACGGGTTAAGCGAGGACAAATCCTCCAGTGAAAACAAGCCTTTTTCTATTCCTTTGCAGGTTTGAAATGTACAGTTACCATAGAAACAAAATTGCCTCAGTGTGGCATATGCAAGGAAAAGTCACCAGAGTTTTGATGCAAGGTTTTTTTTTCCCTCTTTCTCTAAATGTTCCAGAAAAAAAATAGAAATAAGACAAGGGTTTGTTTGAAGTGTTGCTTTCTCTATAAAATACCATTTAAGAATCTATTGTCTTATTGTAAAACAAATTGATCGAGTCAAATCCGCATTTAAGGGGGCTCTTCGGCTGCAGGACTAGGGAACACTAGGGTGGAGGGTTTGTTGTACAAGCACTACCATCGTCAGTGTAACTGTCGGCGTGTGTCAGTGGCCTCTCGCCCTCTCCGTCCTGCAGAGTTCCAATTCCATTTTCCCTTTCTGATCTTGTCTTAATATTTTACTGTTCCTTTTTATTAACTGCTTTGGGTACTTGACACTTTATAAATGTAGACATGTACATACAGCCGTTGGCGACGTGGCCTGGCGAGGTGTAGTTATCTGGCGTTTCCTCCGAGGCTCAATGTCACGCTTTTTCCATGGTGAGGCAGAACCAGAGAGAGAGAGAGAGAGAGAAAGCAAACTGTTTGAATGTTTGAAGAAAATATTTTAATCATGCAATTGTCCTGAACACAACACTTGACATGTACAGATCCTGCCCAAAAGACGAGGTGGAACGGCCGAATGAATGAATGAATGAATGAATGAATGAATGAGTGCACTCGACTTTGCAGTTTATCAGAACCTGTCCTTGTGCGACAGGATGCTGGTGGTTGTTTCTTCTAGCTGGAGCGAAAGAGTGTCAGAGAGTACCAGGATGAGATAGAGGAGCACCTTTTTTATGGGTTTGCACAGCTTTACTAAAGATATCCAACAGAGCAAGAGAGAGGCATATTTAAAGGTAGTGTGCTGGTGTTTGGGGGCGTGCTTATTCTAATCTTTTTCGCCCTGGGGGCCACGCAGCCGCGAGGCAAACTGTATGATGAAGAGAGCAATAAATACCTGTCCAAGTTGGGAGGCCAAATAGGAGTACAGCTGCAGCTGGTTGATGGGGGAAGGGAACAAGGGAAGGGGAGGGGGATCTCACAATGTCTGTTGCATTCCAAAAAATAATCTCCCCCAGCTCAGCCACGTTTCCAGGCAGGAGGGGGGGTCAGATCAGGCCTTTTCTCTCCCTCCATAGTCCTCTAATGCCCCCGAACAAGCCTGGAAGGGATATTATTATATTAGAGCCTGGTGTTGCTGCGGGTAGGACGCCTGGTGCTGGCGGCTCAGCGCGCGAGCGTGTTTACGCGCGCTTCCTGTGTTTGTCTGCGCGCGAGCGAGCGAGCGAGGGAGGCAGCCGGGGTCGCTCCGGCCACATCACCGCCGCGTGAGTCAGTCGCAGCCTGCGCCAACATGCGCCCCGAGCGGCCAGACCCCGCGCACTCGCCCCATCTCCCCGTGCGCACCGCCGCCGCCCGGGAGCAGGTATCCGGGAGGGAAACCGCTGGATCCCGGCGGCGGCGCACATCTGGATTTGTCGGTCTTAAAATATCCATGTTGTGCTGTTGTGTTGTGTTCCAAATCCGACACGGTTTCCCCAAAACGCGCACGTTCCGAGCGAGAATAGGAGCGTGGACGGGATTGTGCCGCCCATCGTTCCTGAATCCCTGCAGTAGTGCTGCGGTTAAACCATCAGTCCTCTGCACCTGAATTGAAAAAAGGCAGTTTGTAAATGCACTTGAGGGCACTTTCAACAAAACGGGTACTTAAAAAAGAAAAGAAAGTTGCAAACGAGATAATTCCTTTCATCTGTCCGCAGTGGTTAAACTGTTCACTGGTTTTGTTCAGGTTTTGACGAAAAGCTGCCAAATTGAATAAATTTGCGAACTCTGAAATAGAGCTGAGCGAATGGGGGGTTTGATCCAACTAAATGCACTTAAAGTTAAAGTCATTTTATGTCTTAATGTTTAAAAATGGGGGGGGGGGGGGGGGGGGGGGTGAAGGAGGAGGCAGATGAAGACAGGCCGCTCTGTGTGTGTGTGTGTGTGTCTGCGTGTGTGTGTGTGAGAGAGAGAGAGTATATTTATCCGTGCATTATTTCCCTGCACATGCAGCTGAATGTTTCCAGTCAGGAGGGTCTCAGGACAAACTCAGATGAACCAACTTTGCGTGTGATCCACCAGTTGACGACCAGCCTCATTAACTCGGCCGGTAATTGGCCACAGAGGCAGAAACACCAGAACGGCTCTTCGGACAGTTGCTTGTTTACTTCACGGCTCTCTCGGTGCGGATTCGCAGAACTTCTTTTTGGGTTTGTTTACTCTCGTCCATTGTCGTCAGGGGCTGCCTGTGTCTTGAAAGCTTCCCTTTCTACCGTTGCTTTTGCTGACGGACTTTGTGACTACACTGTTCTGTTTAAAGCCCACAGACAGACCAAATCCAGCGTTGGTGGTACTTATAGCGGATGTGTTGTGCGTCAGAGCCATGACATCATTTATTTCTGCTGCCCTTAATATCTCCCCCAATGTCTTATGCTTGTTCATCGACCAAAGCTTTCTTTGTTTTTCTTTTATCTCAGTCTTAAAGCTGGAGGTATTAAAAAGGCAGAATGTGTGTAATTTATCTAGACTGGGCCTCCCTAAGCCACACACCTGGACCCTCCTCTTGTGGACATGCAGAAAAGTGTGAAATCATACAGAAAATTTTACTTGAGTTCAGATTCTCTCCTTCTGCGCGTCCTCGTGGACAAAAGAATCAGTGATTTGAGGGTGTGTTGTTTTGGTTCTGTCTTTTATTTCATTGTACAGTGATGTTGTGCTGCATTTTTACATGGCTGCGTGTGTGTGTGTGTGTGTGTTGGGGTTAGGATTTGGGTTGCTGTGCCGGGGAGGGTTTGGGGGTAAACGTGCTTGGGTGGGGTTATGGATATAAAGCCTGATAGCACTGGAAGTGGTGCTTTAGCTGAGAGAGCAAAAGTTTGCACTAATGTTAAATGTCCCTTTTCCTGGTCGTGGGGGAGGGACAGGAGACCTCAGACAGGCCGGAGAGTTTCCGTGAGCACCGCGGTGTGGCCGAGACTCAAAGGTCTAGAAACAAGTCCATACAACCCCCTCCATAGAAACAAACGTGTAAAGAGACGTCCAACAAGAACAAAAACCAAAGCAGAGAAAATACGGCTTGTCTTCAAGCCATTGGACATTTTAAGCTATTTTAAGCAGTTACATCTGAAGGTCGTTGAAGTGATGCTCTGGATGTACAGTCGAGGTAGAAAATCAGATTTTCCTCTTCGTGATGTTGAATATTCTGGATCTAAAACATTGAGGCACTTAAAAAGTTGCAGATACTTTTAATTCCATCTCCCAAGTCTTTAATTAGTTCATGTTGTGTCAGCATCAAACAAAATTCTCTGAAATGAAAGTGAGCGTTAAACACTCTTCTGCCACTATGTCCTGTTGTGAAGTGTTGTCTGGGCGGCGCTCACCTGGACACTGTGTTGGTGTCAGAGCGGAGGAGCATTTTTTTGTGTTTGCAGACAGCCATATTGTCCAGTGTGGGGCTGAGGCTCCCCCCCCAGCAGACCCGCGGGGCAGAACAAAGGTCCTCCACGTGCTTTACGCTGGCAGGAACCTCTTGAAATCGCTCAAATAAGTTTTGTTGTATGAATTAAAGAAATCGCTAAAGTTGGCGCAGAAATTGATCAGTGACCGCGGGATCAACTGTCCCCAGCCTCAGCCCCAGACCGGGGGCCGCTCTGACACCGGATCTCCAGCAACTGTTGTTTCTCACAAATTTTAAAATGTTGTTTGTTTTTTTTTCATTTCCCCCCTATGCTGTTTTTCTTGTATTGAATCTATTGGAAAAGGCCATAAAGACTACCAACGTCTATGATAACAATCACAACTGTAAATAAGCAAACAAAGCAGGACGGGAAGGGGGGGCTGTTAATGTTGGGATTCAAAAATGGGGCTATCTGCTTTGTTTTTCCTGCACACCTGATTATTTTGTGGATTTTCCATCGGACTGTCGCAGCATATCCGGTATGGCACTATGCGCAGCGAGGCTCTGGCACCTCCACAGACGGCCCCGGGGTCCTTCAGAGAAGCTGCTGTCTGTTGACCGGTTCTTGGCCAAGTTGGGACAGTGAGCCTGTGACTGTATCGGGGGACGTAGAGGGCGCCACTCGTGGAGGAGGAGTAAAGCTGGAGCCGATGGGGAAAATTAGATGTGTTTGAGACGAGGGGAAAGAGCGCAGCGTGTTCAGGACACGATAAGAACGACGAGGGCACCGCAGATTTGACATCGGGGAACTGCAACAGGGAGAATATTGCTGATGTTTTTGGTATCTATGTACATTACGTACTACTCAGGTGGAAAATACACTGCTATGCATTGGTTTTTAATGTCCGCTAGGTTTGTGGTATGTTTACGATCCCTCCCAGTTACTTTTGTCCTTGCATTTGTTCATCCCAATATTTGTCTCAGTAGTTCCAGAAAGAAAAAGCAGGAACAGTTTCCCCCTCATGTAAAGAGGCTGTGACCGGACTGTTTCTCCATTTAATATTGATCCAGAGATCCGTTAGTTGGAGGAAGGGAAGCCACCTGAGATTCCAGGCTCATTAGGCAGACTGACATGTCTGAGAAGAGAAGGGTTTGGGAAAGCATTTCCCCTCCCGCCACCGCCCCTCTCCGGACTTTAAGAGTACATCTTCGCTGCCGACTGGCCTTTGATCAGAGCTCACTCGTCCTCGGCAGTGGGAGGGACGGACGGGAGCAGACGGAGAGAGGGGATCGGTTCAGGCGTGGAAGAAGAGACAGTCTCGGGTTTCAGTCATCAAAATCAATTTAGGATACATTCCATAACTTCATACTGTGATTTCCAGGCTTTTTCCAGGTGTGAAAGGTTCGTGTTGGAGACAGGACGAAACCGTCTCGCCTCACTTTATTGCTGTACTGTGTGACAGACAGTCGTAAAGGCCCCAGCATGCCGCTCTCCAACTGCCTTTTATTTTTCAGCTTCTGCGATTGTAACAAAGCACTTTGCAAAAAGGCCATCCTGATATTTGTGTTCCTTTATTCTATGGTGATCACTGTTATTGTGATTATTTTAATGTTTGTCTCGATGTTTCTTTTTTTTGTTATTTCCTCTGTGCAAATGATTATTTAAAAACTATATGAAAATGAGAAAAAAAAAGAGAAGCAAACTTGAATATTTTGTATCTGCGTCCGAGGTGGCGAAAATCTGCGATCTCACCTGGACAGAAAAACACAATTCTTCTACCCTACCCGTTATATGCAGCTTTCCATTCACGCTTGCTAGATGTCAAATCTTGTTGGGAGAAAGGTCGTTTGATCTCTACGTTGGGAGCCATTTTCTCCAGCAGAAGCCTGTACAACAGTTGCGAAGCTTTCCGAGAGAGCTAGCTGTGCTGAATGTTAAACACGCAGTGTCGTATCCACTGCAGAACCTCCTGGTCTGCAATAACCGTGCAGTTAAAGGCGGGATCTGGGGCTCCGCCTCGAGCGTAAATGATGATGAATAGACAGGTGAGCTGGCCAAATGACCATGCACTTTTGTATATGAATACAGTAAATGTTGTTGGCCTTAACATCCATGTCGAGCAAAAATGATGGCAGTAGTGGGCAAATGTTGACCCTGAATATTTAACAAATCGGTTGGTTTTAAGTGGGAGATGTAAAGATGTTACTATTTATAACAGATTGATTTATAATTAGATTGTTATGACAGAGCTGAAGACAGATTATTTTCCTCCTGGCGTATATTGAAAATGGTGCAAAATGTTCCATTTTTTTAAAAAGAAACAACAAAAGCCTGGACATAAATTGTACTCGCGCACTACGAGTCTAATTAGACCCAAAAGCAATGATCCATTTCTGTGTGTCGGAGCTTCCATCCTGTTTGCACATATGAACACATGCCACTCTGTTGTGTATCCCAAAAAGGGCAGAGTGCCTGCTGTGACGTCACGAGTCAGATGATGTGCAACATCGTTGAATGTGTTAACCTGCAAGCTGCAGCGGATGGTTTTGTTTTCTACACAGTTTAGTGTAAACTTTTTACTTTAACTCCTTTCTCTACAGCATTTTTAGTGTAGCAGTCTGTATGTTGGAAGCTTCAGGGGGGATAAAAATGATTTTTTCCCCCCCCCTTTTTTTTTTTTTTTTTGAGAATTTGCACTTTTTGGAGATGAAAATAAATTGTATTGTATATGAGACCACTAAATCTACACAGTTTAAACCATATAATTCCATTTTGTGTCATTTTTTTGTTTGTTTCTTTTCTTTTTTTATTTTAAATATATCCATAAATGTCTGGCATCTGGTTGTCTGGTTTAAAGAATATAAAATCTTTCTATTAAAAACAATGGTTGCAACGTTGTGTGAATAAGTCTTTCCTGTAAAATCACGACACAATATTTTGCCATGGTCACAAAATGTGTTTTGTGGTTTCAACGGGAAGTCTCATTTATGAACAGGTTAATGCACTGATTTGGATTTTTTGGAGTGAAT
The DNA here is from genome assembly GCF_901000725.2 of Takifugu rubripes. NCBI lineage: Eukaryota > Metazoa > Chordata > Actinopteri > Tetraodontiformes > Tetraodontidae > Takifugu > Takifugu rubripes. The sequence goes on along the minus strand of NC_042304.1, from coordinate 7,057,823 downwards.
CTTTTGGAATTACGGCTGTAGAAGCAACAAAATACTCGCCAGATTTTTTGATAGACGACGAATACCGTGACTTCTCGTGTAACGATCGAGTTTTATCATGGATACCTTGTGTTTTGATCGTTATACAATGGAATCACACGGACGTGTCTGTTCCCCACTTTGGCCACGAGGTGGCAGTAAAATCAGTGTTTTCATTGCGGACCTGTGAGCTGCTCAGTGCAGCCGAGCGACAAAAACTCCAAAACAGCACAAATTATGTCAGTGTCCAACATAATGCCTGTCTTTAGACTCAAAACCACAGCCCAGTCTCCTCGGGCGATTTGGACATTTGTACTATTTATAGTGTCCAGGGCCTTGTTTGAGGAAATGTCTGTCAGAGCTGACAACAAATATTGTTTTAAAATACCAGTGGGACTTATTTATATAGACTTATCACAGAAGTCCAGCGACAGAAGGCAACCCCGTTGTCACCATTTCTTCCTGTTTGTCTCTGCCTGTCTCCCTGAGGCGTTCCTATGGGGTGACAGAGGTCAAGGAACAGCTCATTAACCCCACCCCAACAGTCCACACATTGCGCCGCAGTCCATAGGTCCTTACACACACACACACACACACACACATGGGTGCACTTTAATGCTTAACTAATAGCATTTAAGACATCCACTGCATGTCAGCAGTACGTTTCAGGGATGCACTATAAGACAATAAGACGTGTTATGTCTGCATAACTGTATTTAAACATGCTGTGATCTGTCTGGCATGTCTTTTTTTTTTCTTATTTCTTGATTTCCTATCTCCTTGATCATATTTGCTACTGTGGAATCACACTGATCACTATATTAAAGCGTGACATGTTTTATTCAGTCACGTTGAACCTGTTGGCCAGATGTCTTGGGACCTCCAAGTCATTAATTGTTATGTTTGGAAGGTATCTAAAAACACAGTGGGATGTGGTGTTATTTTCCATGTTCAGACATCACTGGTGCAGTCAAAACATACTGGATAAGAGGAACAGCAACACTTCAGGGGCTTGGAGATGCCTGCGAGCTGTTGTCTGGCTGTTTTTATTTTAATCATATTATTCTTTTATTATTCTCTGAGAGTGTGCGCGTGCACGTGTGTGCATGCTGTGACGGCAACTGCTTGAGTTTGCCTTTGTCTCGGTGTTGATGTGCAAAGGTGTGGTTTCTAATCTGCCTTATGTGCAGGTGCAGGCGCACACTCTTGTCGTTTAGGCTAAATGAACCTCCGGCGACCTCACAGCGAGCGTGCTGAAATGTGGAGTGAGGCTGAGACGCACAAACATGCACACTAGCCTCATTTACCAGTGCACACCTTCCTCTGGGGACATAAAATACCCACGTCTCCACGCACCGTGGGACATTGGCTTCCTCGACAATAGCTGCTGTCCTCAATAAAGCCCATGTGAGCGTTCGCTGCAGTCGCCCGGTGGATTTCCAGTTCCTCTCGGGGTGTCTTTCTGTCCTAGATCAGGTGTTTAAACTGCTCAATGTGACAATAATTAGACACCACTGAAGACATGTGTTCTTTCTTATGTTGATAAGGGATGTTGACCTTTAACCTGTGCGCCCTTATCCCCCATCCCCGCTGAAATTCACCCCTCCCATATGCCCCCCCTCCCGGCATCCAATGCTCTGTCCAGCTCGCATCGGGGAGCATAGCAGGAGGGGGGATTGGACAGCCTCGGAGCCTCGCCTCTGGCCATCTCTGCTCCTCCCTGGAGAACGGAGGACTGAGGTGCCTTTAAACCACTGCGGCAAAAACTCTCCCAAAAACCCTGCAGTCATTAATATGCAAAAATGCAAATGAGAAGGTAATTAAGAGCTGGAGCTCTCTGGAGGCTCTTTGATTGCTAATGAATTCTAATCTGCAAAGAAAAGGGGGGAGGGGAGGAGAAGAAGAGATGAAAGAAATAGAGAAAACAAGGAAAGAGGGAAGACTAAACAGGAAAACGGGCCGCAAGTTTTCGTCTCGGCGTCACGTTTTCTACCTGGAGGCTCGCGAGGCGTCGCACCAGGGAAATGAATCACGGCTGGAGGGTTTTTTTCAGTGGACGGCTGGGAAACGAGACGTTTCGACGCATCAAATATCATATCGATGTTGAGGAGAAGCTGATTAGCCGGGCGAGCCGGGCGAGCCGGCACGTCTGACCAGTGTCTCTGAGAGAGAAGGTCAGATAATCTCGCCGGCGCGTTCTTTACAGCCCACAGCAGCTGTGTGCTGGAGTAAAGGAGACGTCATTTCATCACTTTTGTGAGCCATAACACATCCCCACTTCCACTCTAACACACACACACACACGCACACACACACAACACAGTGCTGTTATTGTTGTTGCAGTGCTCCCACGACACCAACAATCTCTGCCTCCCTCCCCCACACAGGCTCCCATCTATCTCCCTTTCACTCCCTCCCTCCCCTCCTGTCCTGGGCAACCCTGACGTGCCTACTTCAATTGATTTAGAGTCAATTCAGCTTCTGATCCGATTGTTATCATGTGACTCTTTGCACACGTCCCGTTTGATGTACAACTATTGTCATTCTGCAGCCCCCCCCCCCCCCCCCCCCCCCCATTGTTGTTTCTATTCTTCATCTCCCAGTTAAAAACCAGACACTCATTTCTCTGTTGCCTGCCTCTGGAAACAGGAAGCCGGCCTTCTTGTGTGTGTGTTGTGTACCTGAAGCATGGGTGGCAGGATGGGGGTGCGCTTTTCTCCACCTGCACTATAATGGGAATCCAAGATGGCAGGGGAGGGGTCCAATAAAACCAGCAGGGGGGAAAATCAACAAACCAGAAAGTTGCTGTCACGTGAGGGCAGACGGGACTCAAAGGGAAGGTTGACATTATTTCCTGTACAAAATTGATTGTTGACTGGTGTCTGCGCTGGATCCAGTGTTTGGGGGGATTAGTGTCATGGACAATCCCTCAAACTCATTTTCTGTCTGACTGTGGAGCTCTGTGGGAATCATGGTGCCAGGATGGAGGGGGGGGGCATGCTGCATTTTCTCCCCCGATAGTGGCCTTTGTGATGAGCAGAAATCTCCTTTTCTGCCCGTCTCACCACCTGTTTTTGAAATACTTGTTTCAACTTGAACTCCAGAAGATATCCTGTCCTCGCTTGTCCCAAAACAATGCTTGTGTTTTCCGACCGCTGCTGGAAATGGGGTGGTGGTGTGTGTGTGTGTGTGTGGGGGGGGGGAGCGCAGCCTTGTGGATTACTGCCCAGGCTCAATCACTCACCCGGGCTCTTCCCACACTGTACTGTTGTTTAACATGCTGGAAATCACTGTGAGATTGGGTGTTTTCTGCCAGGCGAGCTGGAATGGGGGGGGGGGGGGGGACTTGACGGGAGTCAGTTTATCGTGAGCCCAGAGAGCACAACAGATAGGTCCCCTCCACCACCACCACCACCACCACCGTCTCCTCCCCTTCAGCACAGACAGACTTGGAGCACAGGCACACGGCCAACACTATCAATCCACCCTCCCCACCCCCACCCACCCACCCCCCCCCACCCCCCCAGCTTCTAACTATTGAAGGACCGCGTCCAAGGGGGACGAGGAAGCGAGAATCAAACAAAAAAAACAGAGAATCTGTTGTGCCTTTAAATACACGTGTTCTTGGCTGGAAATCACTCCCGCGCTTCACCGGCGCCGCTGATCGTGCAAGTGATTGTCAGTCAAGTGGGAAAGTTGCAGCGTTCAAAAGGAGCCGGGCGATGTTTGGGGAGAGGGATCGTCGTTCTTGGCCTACTTTTCTTGTCTGATCAGAAAACCTGTGCACCTCTGCCCTTCCCCCACCCAAACCTAAGCCTCTACTATTACAGCCTGCGAGGGGCTCAGCTTGGAGCGCGGTGAGCCGCTCGCTTCGCCAATGAGCTCTGCCTGTGCCGCCCGTTTCCAGGCTTGACGTGCGCGATCTGCCCCGGCGATGAGGTCTGGTTCGCACCACCGGCCGCCATCGAGCGGGGCGGCAGGACGGTGAAGGCTGAGGGGGTGCAGGGACCTCGAACTGCTCACAAATTCAAATAAAAATGTACTGTGGAAGAGACGGCGAGCAACTGACCTGCAGACTGTGGCTTTTTTTTTTTTTTTTTTAACAGACTGCTCCTTTAACTAGCCAGATGTAAAGGTGGTGCGTTTATGATGCAAGATTTGTGCTTTTATTTATGTTATGTATAAAGATGATTACAGTAATGGTTCACATTATTATTCATCATAAGACCCTTATTCTTGTGCAGTGATATATCATTGCAAAAAGATCTTGTTTTTTGTGTTTTTTATGTGATTTAGTGTGTTTGTTCACACAGGCATGTCTTTAATATGCACATATATAGCCCATTAGCACCAATGTGCCAGACATATGCTAATTTTCCATGTACATCTGTTATTAATTACAGATCTGAAGCTGGAAAAGGCTCGAAGGAATCGACCAGGGCACGAGTCCCCGTTTCTGTCCATTGTGCTGTGAGCACATGTCGATGTGTCTTCTGTTTCCTGCTTATGAAATGATGCTACGCGCTTTTGGATAACCATGAAAAAAAAGGTTTCTATTGGTTGCACTTCATGTCTTTAAAGTAACAAGGAAATATCCTAATGGGGTGAATGGGACTCAAGGTAGTTTGATCAATACAAAAATGAATCGTTGGCTTTTGTCGTCAGCTTCCAGTTACACAACCCGTTACAAAGCCTCATGAGCGTTTGAAGCTCTCTGTGGTCATTAAGGTGAGGATCCTGGCTATGTTTTGTTTTTATTCCTTTTTCTCTTCCACCCCCTCCCTCTCTTCAGCCTGGCTGCCCTTGTACATGCTCTCCATGTCAGACCCAGCTGTTACTACAAACTACTTGGAGGGCTTACAAGCCTCATTGCTAATACTGACAACGGCACTATTCTTACTCAAGGCCTAACGTCTACTGGAAAAAGCAAGAATATGGGAGATTTTCTCTGCCTCCACAGGAAATTCATCTCCCCGAACAGATGTTTCCATCTGCTGAAATCTAATCTTTTCATTAATGCATTCCTCCATGAAAGGATCTCAAATAGGTGTTAGATAAATAACTCAAGATGCCCTTTCTTTGATAGCTGTGATTAAGTTCTAAAGCCACAGCATTCTGGATTTTTTTAAATCCTAATTGGTGTGTGTGTGTGTGTGTGTGTGTGTGTGTGTGTGTGTGTGTGTGTGTGTGTGTGTGTGTGTGTGTGCGTGTGTGTACCTGAGCAGGGGCCTGCATACGTGCACATGTGACTGAATGTGAATGTGTGCATGGTATGTTTGTGGAGGTATTTATGGCCCATATGTGCGTTTGTTCTGAGCAGTAGCCCCATTACATTCCTTCGACGGTCCATGAGACTAATTAATGTTCTATGCTCAGGCTTTTCTTCACCCAGGGGATGCCCAATGGATTACTTACCTATGTGGTACCTATTGACAGCAAATACCCGTTTCCATTTGTTAGTTAACCTGTAAATACATTGCCTGTATATACTATCCATAGGCCACGATGGAGAATTCGCCATTCTAGACACACTCTGGGTATCCTGGCAACACGACTCAGTATAACAGCAAATAACATCACTGTGTTCTCTGTATTGGTGATCCAAGTATATCTGAAGTATACTTTTTTTTTTTACTTGTCTCATATTTTAAACATACTAAAGGTCTGTATGACAAAACAGTTATTGTACACTGAAGACAAAGAGAGGTTATGTTAACTTCCTTCCTGCCCTCAGGTTAAAAACAACAGCTGTCTAACACCTATATACACATTTCAAGAGAGTGGTTCTCTGTGCGCGTGTGTGTCGATGTGTGTGTCTCCAGGCATATGTGTGTGTGGACACACCTTTCTTCTGTGTTAATCTAATATATCACAACAAAACCAATTATAACCTAACCAACTATACCCGAAGAGTATCAGTCCCTTAAATGTGAGGCTGAGGATGTCCTGATGCATTCTCCCATTCAGTCATGACTACATTTATCTCAAATGGACAATTTAGGTAAGCACCTATCATGATTTATGTATTTTAAAAGGAAAAAAAACGTGTTGAATGCTACAAAAGTTTTAAGACTCCCATTTAAAAAAAAATTAAATCTGCACACTCTCTTACTCTCTCTCTCATACTCTCACGCTCACACACGCACGCACACATCAAGCTTGCAATTCGTTCAGCTCTGGAGCAGTCAGTTACTAGGATGCGTTGATTTATGTTTCTCTGGCCATTTGGGGAAAAAAAGCTGGCCATAATTTTTTTTTATTATTATTTTTTTTTAAATCCTGTAACAAATGTAGTTTTATTTTACCAGCCATTTTAATTGAGTCTCGCTGTAAGCAAACTAAGAAGTCAAACTTGTTAAATATATTCAGCAATTGAACGTTTTTTGACATGACTGGAATTGGACTGCAGATTAGGCTGTCACAATGGTCATTATTTATTATCATTTTCAATTGTACAACATAAACAACTATTTAACTAAAATTATAATAATTAAAACGGAAAAACGGAAATGTTTCATGACTACACTGGTGATCTACTCAAAACTGAGTATGCATATGGTTACAGTGTATTTTTAAACCCGATTCTGTTTACTTTTTTTTTTTTTTTTTTTTTTTTAAATTGCGATGTTTTATAAACAATCATTTATATAAGTGTCGTCCGTGAAAGTAAGCTTCGGTTTTAAAGATATGTTTCTTGGTAGAAAAAAGAAAAGAAAATAGAGCACAGCAACCGAAGTAATAAAATGATGTCAGCGGGCATGTTGGAGCCCCATTAGCCAACCACCCTTAGCACACAGGGAAAGTGAACGTCAAGAAGAAGGCGGGGCCAAATTGAATCCCGCATTAACATTGGCTTTCATCGATGTCAATCACTCACATGCGCTTTCCCATTGGCCAGAGTCTTTCGCATTTATCGTGCCATCTCGTCAAGCTGCTGCTGTGTAATCGCAGGTAACTTTCTTACGATAGCCTTCCGCTGGACGATCTAGTACTCGCAGTGCTCCCGCAATTTGAGGATTACAGATACGCCGTACAAGACGGAGCTCCGCTCTTACGACGATTTATGAGTTGGCCTGCCGCTATACAGCGAGGTTGCATTTTCCCCTCCACATAAACGCCCAGCGTGGTAAAGGCGTTTGAAATCGGACACCGCTGGCATTGAGGCCCTCACTTTTGTGCGGAGGAATACGGTGTTGCGTCTGACAATGTGGACGGAGGTGGTAAAGATGTCTACGAGAAGAATGAAATCATCTCAGTTGTAACAACAAAAAAGGAAGACGCTAGATTACTTACTATAATAGATTTGTTTGCATACACACTTGTTACATTGAGGCAAACACGTGGGCGCTCCCTGGAAAAACAGGCTTACCGGAACAAAAGGAAGACATCTACGGTGCTCCAATGCGTTTCATGCACTGAGGTCGAAATTTTCTTGAAGTTTTATGTTTTTCTCCTCGCTGGTCTCCGCTTTTCTTTTTACTGTCGGATACCAAACACTTGAGGAGGAGAGGTAAAAACACCATCTTTCGCTTCGCCTTTCCGTGGAATTTTCACGAATTCGACGGCTTTCGCTGACAGCCTTTATTTGTCGCCTGCAATTTTGAAAAGTTTTTCGGGAATGTGTGGTTAAAGCTGCGGATGCAAGTTGTTGTTGTTGTTTTTTTCTTCCCCCCCCCGTCTGGTTTAAGATGGCAAAGTGTGCGATGGGCTCCGCATCGAGCACGGAGAGGAGGAAATTACTTCTTTTGTTCTTCTGAGAGGAGAAAAAAACTCGACTATCGCTTAATGTTGGTGCTGCCGGGGGAACATGGGGTCTTTCCCCCCTCGCCGCGCCGCTACGGTAGCAGCTTTAGCTAGTATGTTTAAATTTATAAGCCAGCCTTGTGTGTTTGTTGGGGGGGCATTTTAGCTAACTTTGCTGCGGTGCTTTCGTGTCCCCCCTCCTCCAGATAGAAAAACAAAACTTTCCGTAATCCCCCCCCCCCATTTAGAAGACCTTTAAACATTCCTTTATGGATGTCTCCGGCCACCAGCAAGACTTTATTTTATTGCACATTTGGCAGGAAATTCCTCCTGCTCCCACCCCCACCGTCTCCTCCACTGACCTCCCTCATAATGCCAGAGTTGGACCCAAATATTTGAAAGAAAGAGCTCCGGCGTTTCTTGCGTGAAGTTTTTTTTTTTTAGGGGGGGGGGGTGATCTCCTTCCCCGGGACTGCCGCCGCCGCAGTTGGTTGAATCCACCACCGAAGCATCACTCGGTTGTTAATGCTTATTTATTCCCGTGGATGATGTCAGCACGGTTGGAAATAAATGGGGGGTGAATGGGCGAGTTGTGTGCGGCCGCTCGGCCCTGGATGTGGCCTAGCGGAGATGATCCAATAATGCGCGGCCCGCATCCTGTGGAGAGGGTTTCTGTCACCGTGAGCCCGAGTGTCATTGTTTATTGGGATATTGCTGCAGAATGCATTTGCATGCGTCTCTTTGGGGAGTGTTTAAATCGACTGTTAAACACGCACATCAGTGCTGCTGGTCCCGGGGTGATTCTGTGGAGTGCTGGCTGCCTCCTCCTCTCCTGGGTTTTTTAAAAGGATCAAAACGGCTCAAACTCAAATGTGTGCAGGTGGTTTTTAAAAATTGTTCCTGCCCCCTCTCTCATAATTTGACATCCCGCCTCCCAAAAAAAAAAGAAACTATTTTTCTGTTACACGTTTGTGTGATTAAAAACAGCGAGTTTGCGGTCAACATTTAATCCATTTGGGATTTGTGTGTGTTTTCTATGAAATTCTTGTTCTTAGCCACAGAATTGGCCTTAAAGCGTTAGTTTGGCTCCCTGGAGGCGCAGGCTCTCTTTAGGAGGGAAGACCTGCCTGTTTCTGCCCCGCGTGGGGTGACAAAGACCCCAGGTTCACTTGTTTAAAGTATTGATCAGGAGAAGTCCACGATGCCATTTTGTAGTTCTGGTCTTCTGCCGACCACCGTCTGCCCAGTGTAGATGCATCTTGGGTGTATTTGGAATTGGGGTTTGTGGATAATAAAAGTTGGGAACTCAACGATAGCCATCTTCCTAGTCTGTTTACAGGTTTTTCAGCTTCATTTATCTCTCTTTCCTATGGTTAGTTTGAGTTCAGTGGCTGTAAACTGAGACCTTCTTCCCTGTGTTTTTTCCACATATTTATCACGTTTCTCCGTGATATAGGTGCTTTGATTGTTTTGCTTGAACTTCCGGTCACATCTTCCTTCTCTCCATTCTCAAATTTTTCTCCACTTCTTTAAAAAAAAAAAAAAAAAAACAAATAAAAAAATCTTTGTATACGATTGCTTCCGTTGGGGTGAGGGTCTGCTGGCTGATACGTGGCTGTAAAAGCACACCACCTGTTGGTGTCCAAGTGCCTCTATTGCTCCAGTCGCTCCACTTACCACAGCTTCACAGCGAGGCTTGCGTAACTGGCGCTCGGCGTAAGAGAGCGGCCTCGGGCACGGAATGCAAAACACGGGGTAAATCCAGTATTCATGCTCACTGTGTCATTTGACAAGGTTCTTTCTGAGTTGACATATGGTAATTTGGTAATGATGTGTTTGCATACAGTCATTAGCTCTGCCTTTCACCCCCGTTTCCTTGGGCTAACAATAGTCCCAATTATGTCTGTAATTGTAAATGTATTACGTTCGCTTTCATGTCACAGCGATCGACACGTGCTTGCGTTGTTTTAAGTTTTCTCACGGAAAGTCAGATTTTAAGTAGTCACTTGATCGTATTTGGCTTGCAGCTTTTGTCCTTTCATAACGTGTCCCTTCATTTTTGGATGGGAAAACAGCGTCTGGCTAAAATGCATTTTTAAGACGGGCTGGTTTATGAAAATACTTGCTTAAAAAGCTTAAACTATAGACAGAATTCAATTCAAGTGAGTACAAACCCCTGTGTTCTTGCCAGCGAGACCTAAAACGCTGATTAAACCTTTTAAGTGTGTGTGGATGGGGAAACGGTCACGTAGTGGCCAGTTTTCAATGAAACCTTATAGGACATTTAGTCGGTAGGACGTCTTTCGAGGAGGGCTCTTGTTGTTGACGGATAATGACAAAACTCTGGCATGACAAGGATGAACGAGCTCCTGTTCACGCCTTTTAGGAGGCAATAACTGTCGGTATATGATCGACATGCTACAGACTTTTTAAAGAACAGGGCTGTTTTATTTTAAGCCATCGCAGTGGAAAATATGTTATCGGGTAATCGGTTATTTGTTGAGAAAACATGCAAACGACAGGAGTGAGGTGTTAAGGCGATATTTAAGTTATTAAAAGTGTTTCATTGTTTTCTTGTGTTCGTTGAGACGGATCATCGTAGCAGTTTGCAGGCTTCCTCTGGTCAGTTTTCACGTTGGTTCCGCTACACTAAAAGGGCGTTGAGTCCCGGTGCTCCATACCTGCATGAGTGACGTGCCATTTGTGTTTTTAATCGTGCCCAGCACCTAACTATGAAAGACACAGTCAGTGCCACCCCCTCCAGGGAGCAGAAAGAGCCTTTTAACCGAACATCATCGATCATTTTCTTAAATTTGCACCGAGGGAGTATCAGAGTAATTTTTGTTATTGTTTGATTGCCTGAACTTTTTGTCTGCTAGTGCTGTTAAAATCCGGTGTCTGCAAATTTCTCTTTTAGGGTTTATTAGAGACCGAAGGTTATGAGCGAACAGCAGCAAAGGATGGCTGCAGTGGAAACTGACAAGGAACTCAGCGACCTCCTGGATTTCAGTGCGGTAAGACAGTGGGGCAGCAGGCTGGGCGACTTCTGAGTGGCACTAGGAAGAAGCATTGCGGACGGTGTGTTTGGGGTCGGGGTGTGGGCAGGGTTTTGGAGGTCTGTACTGGGGAGAGCAGACCCATTTTGTATTTACTACGAGACCCTACCTGTTCAGGATATTTACGCCCTTTGCTTTTGATAGACCGTTTTGACGATATTACTCAAAACAAATGCAGGTTTACCTCAGGGTGTTTGAAATTTATTCCAACATTTTAATGGGATTAGAGGATGCTCAGTGATTTAATTGAGAGATCTCCAGTACGCATTGTAAGATGTAAAAAGTGAATTAGAAAGAGAAGCTTTCATCCCTGTTTTTCTTCTGCCTCTGCTTTTCTTTTGTCATATTTTCAAGTCTTATAGGAATATGCTTGCAGGCGTGTTTGAAAAGTAACCTCCAGGTATTACCTACAAAGAGTATAGCGCCGTTCAGTTGTTGTGAATCAGTTTGTTTGAGCTTTAGTGACAGTTATATAAGCACAATATGCCTTGTTGGTTTTTTTTTTGTTCCCCCCTCCCATCTTAGTCGAATTGTTGTTAAAATTAAAATTTTAGCTCAAGATAATTGCCATGTATATTCTGGATAACAACTCAAAAATGTTGCTCCTTATAAACATTTATCCTCAGACCCCTTATGATTGCATGATTGTCGGCTTTTGTGTCACGTTGACCGATTGCCTTTGGGAGTAGTTGTATTTTTTTAGCCGTTTTCATTTATATATTATTTGAACGTTATTAGTGTGGTATTACAGTGATCGTGTTTTTTTAGCTGCTGTTCTCTCACACTGTCAGCGTTTGAAATCAACCTTACCCCACAAAAGAAAAACACTCTGTGTTGTGACGATGGGGGTTGTGGGGGCTCTCATTAGACGGTTGGGTTTGTGTTAGAACCGCTCACATTGATCAGCTGCCAGTTTGCTTCAGCAGATGTTCTCCTTAAATATGACACTGATAATTGGGTGAAAAACTGTCAGACAAGGTAAAAACAAATTACTTCCTCTTTGTTTTCTGCCTGGGCAGAGAAAGCCATGCTAGTTTGGAGGCAGAATAAAGCTAATCTAAAAACGTCCGTGACCAGATGTAATAGACACGAAAAAGGTGTCCAGATCAGTTGTAAACAGAGAAGGCTCGTGGCAGATTGTGTTTTGGTGTCCCAGTTACAGAGAGGTTTGTTTTGTTTGGCGAAGAGAAATGCCACATGGGAAATATCAACGTTTAGTGTTGTCACAAAAAAAACAAAACCCAAATGCATACCTAAACCAATGTGGAACTTTACAAATTGATAACTTTAGTGCACGGTTTGCTATGACTACAGGAGTGAATCAGTGGCAGGATTTTAAAGGCCCCGTTTACACGACATTTTCAGAATTCAGTTCCATGGGCAGACGGCCACGTGTCAAAAACAATCTCTGCTCACGGACCACTGAGATCTGTAGTATGCATTCCAGGGCACTAGGTGGCGGTAGTGAGTCTAGCATGGTACCAGTATAGAGGGAACATGATCACAATGCGAACATTGCGATTATGATGGCGAGCGCCAAGGTTTTCCAGTGGACAAATGAGGAAGTGGGGTTGCTTCTATTAGCAATTCTGAACTGTAAAACTTCAAGACTTGCAGAGAACGTGAATTGGGAGTCGGTCGCCGGTTTTCTTCTACTCTCAAAGTTCTTCTACGCCTGCGCATTGGACAGGACTACGCGTGTAAGCTCAGTTGCCTACAGCTGTAGTGCATGCCCAAAACTGCTGACAACACTTGGTTTTGTGTTTGCGTCTTCTTAACACTCCAAACTGGACTAATTTTTGTATCGCTCCGTTATTCAGACATTTTAGAGTAATTGGACAGCAAAAAACAGAACCACAGTTTTGCGTTTCCACCCGAAACCGTTGTCGTGTAACCGGGGCCCGAGTCATCTGAAGCTCAATCTTGTCGGTACGAGACTGAAAAATCTTTTAAACGGGGGGGTCTTGCATCTATTTCACTGGCGCGTCGCACGTCGGTGCAATGTAATTATCTGTAGGATTGAGACTTGTGGAGTGTGCTGTCTTTTTCCTAGTTACTTATTGCATCGTTCTTCTTTTGTAGATGTTCTCACCTCCAGTAGCCAATGGCAAGAACAGGACAATGACGCTCGCCAGCAGCCAGTTTAGTGGAACAGGTACGTTACCTTCATAGTGTTTGCAAATATTTCCCCCATTTTTCCGTTGCTAAAACCAACCCATTTCCCCCTGTTTTCAACCAATGAGTGATTTAATACTGAGTGATTGTGCCTTACTAAACCTCAGTTGTCTTAAAAGTAGCAGTGATATGAAGCTCTTTGCTGTAGCTTAAAATGTTTGCTGATGTGCCAACGAGTTAAAATAGCATATTTACACCGGAGGTTTTGAATCTGCAATTTTCTGGCTTTTCAAAGTGAAAACTACCTGCACTTACTACCCCCCTCTTTACACCTCAAACCTGTGAGCTCTTCTCTCCTCCTGAACATTATTAGTAAGTCGTGTCACTTGCCGATGTCACCTTGCCAACCTGGCATGTGAAATCGAGTCACACTCCCCCAGTGTTCCCCGGAGTGAGAACTTGGCCACTGTGGAACAAAGGAAGAAAAAGGGGCTTATGGACTTGAAACGACTCCCCCACCCTGAAGTGTAAAACACTCCTCCCCCAACATGGCACAGGGCTCTTACCCCCACTGATCTGCAGGAAATGGCTCGAGTCCGAGACAATGTCCCTCACCCCCAGCCTGCAGCCTCTTAAACTGGCCCAGCATGCAGTGAGTGGCCAGAGTGGAAGAAAGTGCTTGTTGAATAGAGGGATCAGCCTGTAGAAGGCAGGTTTTTGTTTGTTTCTGTTACAACCAGCCATTACTAAGCAGTGAGGAGTTAATTCCACCCCCCTCCCCCCCAAAGTGTGGCTCGTGGTCATTGACACCTACTTTAATGTAGTAGTTCTCATTTGCTGGTGGGAGCTGGTACCCTGTAGCAGTAATTGTGACTAAAAATGCTAATATCTGTGAATTTGACCAGGTGAATATTTTAAACATCTGTGAGATGTTGTTAAAAATTATACTCTCCCGCCTCTTTAAACACAGGGGGGAAATGACAACTAAAGGTGGCTTTTGTAATCGACAATCGACACCATCATTTGAGTCTTGGTCTTATAAACTGCTCAGAAATGTAAAATCACACATGGCTCCATGCCAAGAACCCCGATTTATGCTGCTGACCAATAACGAGCCCCATCTATCTATGACATCATTTAGGCAGCTTGTATATTCGGGGATCCAGCAGCGCGGGAACAGCAGCAAGCAGCCTGGTGGATCACCAGACCACCTCTATTCATCAACACAAAAGTGCTCAGAGGGGTGCTAATTGCATTAGGCGTCCTTTTCCTTTCCTCAGTGGCCTGTGTGTGTGTGTGTGTGTGTGTGTGTGTGTTGGAGGGTAGGTGGGTTGGGTGAAGTTGTGAGAGGAAAGAAGATTGGTTAAAAGTGTGGGATGTTGGAGAAGTACGGGATATGGAGTGTGACAGTGTGGTTTGGGAGCCGGCCAAGGCTTCAGGCAGGGATCCTCTTTTTCACCTCTGCAGCTGCTGAGACACAAACATACACACAAATACACAAAATGTGACAGGTTTGACATCCTTCAGATTGCTACAGATAGTATGGAAAATTAATTCTTGTGGTGTCAATGCAAACAAGAGCAGCGATACTCATATTTAGTGATGTGATGGAACTCAATATGTTGTTAAATAAAATAACGTGGGGGGGCTAAAGAAATGTCTTGATTATCAAATTTAAAAAAAACAATAATCTGGTGCTAGTATACGTGATATTATTGTTATATGTATTTATATTTTTCCATCTAGAGCAGCTCTTGTTTCATTTTAAAGTGCTTTATAAAGACACAGACACACAAAACGTGCCTAACAATATTCTTTAGCCATATTTACCAGTGACCAAATTCAAGCTGTGTCCAGGCTGTACACAAATCACAGTAAAATAGGCCGAATTAGGTTTGCTAAATAGTATCTTGGTTAAGCTTTTGTACAAAATAAACTTGTAAGCAAATGTTAAATTTAAAGTACATCAACATGTAAATCACTATAATTGGATTGGCTATGAAATTAGCGATAATCTTGTCTTGCCAACATTTATTTATTTTCTCAAGTGCTACATGTTTGCTGAGTGTTGAACAGATCCACTTGTCTTTGGTTTTAAATATTTCTCGTAGTCCTCTGTATGGTTCAGTTGCAAGTGGTGGAGACCATTTTTTTTTGAACGGCTCTTCCATTTGTTTTCCTTTTGAAACGGTGTAAAGACTTAGTAATTTGAAATTGCGCTTTTATTTACGATATGTTTCGCCAGCCTCTAATAACAATATTTTAAGTTATTTCCAGCCTTGGACGTGTTGACAGCCTTAGGTATTAAGCAGACCGCTCTGTGCTGTGTTATTTTTGTACAGTAGTTTATGATGATTCTGTTCTAGCAGTGTTTTGCAGTGTAAGCTGATTGGTCCAAAAGTGTTCTAGATTTGCAGTGAGGCTGCTAACAAAGCATAAAACTGGTACTACTCGCTTAAAAATGATGTAGGAGGTTTGGTGGCTCTATTTTGTGAAGAAGATTCTTCTGTTCTCAGAGAAAAGCGACTCTCCAGCAGTGGCTGGGTTCTTTGAGGCTGGCTGAGCATCAGTGTCACCTCAGCAGCACTCCACCTTGTTTTAATTGCCTGCGAGTTAATTACTCCAGTAAATGTGACAGTGTTGTCAGATTTCTCCTGCACAGCCATGCTGTCACTCCATCCTCTGCACCCCCACTGGCCAAATGGAAGCTTGAGAAGTGTTAGTCTTGCACTGGAAAAAAAAAATACCGTTACACATGTTAATCTGTAATCTCTGCATTTTGTTTGTAGAAATATGTCTGAGAGGAATTCTGATGATTTGGATACTCTCCAAAACTCTTGAATTATGTAGAATGTTCGACGTGTCAATGTGGACGGACACCTACAAATCAAATACACAGCACTCGAAATGATGTTTGGAGCCACTCGGATGTTCCTGAAATGTCTCCTTACAAAGTCTGTCATCTTAATTTAGCCGCCCGCCTGTCACCGGTGTCCTGAGCCATTGGACACGGTTAGTGCTGAAGCAGGGCTTCATGATTGTTGCGGTGTTTGAGCAGGGCAGATCTGTCAGCCACAGAGGCTGGCCTTCTGAGGCACGCTCTCCTCCTGCTCGCCTGATTCTCCATGCCACTGGCATCATCTCCATAGATCACGGCTGTCGCAGCGTGTGTAGGTGGTTGCACCGCTCTGTTAGTCTCATCACTCATTCTTACTCCTCATCAGGCAGGCGCCTGCTCTCGCCCAGACCTCTCCGGCTCTGTCTCCCTCCTTGTTCCTCCCACTCTCTCGCTCTCTCTCTCCTGTCCCCTCGTTTGCTCTTTCCCATGCTCACTCTCCCATTTGCTTCTGCGCGCACATTTTTTAATTAGAGAAAAACCAAAGTCGAATATGAATATTCATAAGGAGAGCACATTAATATGCACAATTATGCAAATCAGCATGCAATTAAGGCCTGTGTCTCCAGAGAGCCTGGATGGCATTAGCGCATAAGACTGGGAGGAAAGGATGATGGGGGTATTTTGGAGTTTTCTGCTCCATTGGTCTTTTAGCTGCATTTTATTTTCTTTGTCACAAGTCATTCTTTATCTGTAACATCCTCTCTCCTGGTTTGGCTTTATCTTTTTATTTCTCATATTTATAGACTAACCCAGTGCAATTTGATGGAGCCATTTTATGTTATGGTATCGATTTGCAGCGGGAATCTGAAGGGTTAATTTTCCGCCAGTCAGTCAGTGACCGTGGTAAACACTAATTGGTACATTGAGCTGCCTTTTTGTCTTTCCATGGAGAGTGTAATATTGCATTTGGAATGCTGACAGTGGTCTGTCTGATCAATAATCATGTTCTCTCCTGGGTTGCTTTTGACCGTTGTGGCCACTTTAAGTCTCCGAATGATTAAAATTAAAAACTTTCTCTAAGACATGACTGCACGTCTACACCCCTGCAGTCATGCAGGATGATTTTTGGATTTTCAGTAACCCAGAGTTGAGAAATGTGTTCAGGTTTTTTTTTTTATTTATCCTTTTTTACTCCACCTATTTTTCAGCAATAGATGAGCGCAGTGGTTCTGGATCTTGGGGCTCGGCAGAACAGGACAGCCCCTCCTTCAGTCAGGGACGGGTAAGATTTACACACGCACACAATTTATATAAAAAAAAAAAAATACAGTTAACTTGTGCTATTTTATATCAATGTTTTGTGTTAATTTATCAAAAGTACCTGTTAATATTGGGGACAGGCACATCATTTTATATCTGGAAAACCTGGCATTGACTCCAGGTGCCTTGATCTCATCACTTACTCGATTGTCAACATTGATCTTTCTGTCGTAGATCAACAGGCACCTCCTGTTACCGCCACCACAGCTCAGTTTTGTCGCGCCATGTGCGTTTTGATGCGGTAGTTTTGTCTTGTTACTGGTAAACTTGGCTCAGAATCCTGGGTTGGCAAGCGTCATGCTAGTGTAGAACCTCTGTGGTAGCCCATCAGTAATTGCAGCTTCACATCCGCTTTAACTGTCTTGGCACATCTCCTTGTATAAATACAAGGAACAGGGGGTGAAATACATGCAGCAGGCTTTGATTACCACAAGTCGATAATTAAAGTCAGATTAAATCCTCCAGCTAATGGAGGTTTGTTTGGCATTGGTGCTGTTGGAAAAGCAAAAGGAATGAGGGGGAATGTTGAGACCTATAGGTAGAATCATAAGAGGAAGGTATTTGCGGATGTGTGCGTATGGTTGAATTGTTTGATTTTTTTGTTTTTTTTTGTTTCCTTTTTCCTACAAATCTATTGTTTTTTACAATTCCCCACAGGGCTACCCAGAAGGATCCCACTACAGTGAGCATGAAAGCTTGTCCTCTCCGTTCATCAGTTCAGGGGTTGCAGGTAAGATGGTTTTAAAATTTACAGTAATCACAATTTTAAAGTTATGACAAAAATTACTTGGTCATTTCAAAAATATTTCTTTATTTTCATTGAAATGATGTATGGCCCCCGCTTTGGGAAAGTCATGTTGAAAAGTGGGCTGTTATGCTTGCTTTATGGCCAGTTGTTTTCTGTGAGGCAAAATGCGAATATGTCTAAACGCATGTGTGTGTCCGTGTTCATTCAGTGTTGGGGATGTTAGGGCAGCGAAGCAAAAACCCTCCCCAGGGTTTTGTCTGGCAGGCAGATTCATGCAGCTGAGCATACTGGAAAGAAGGGGAGGGGGGCATCTCTGGACTTTCAGTCCTTTAGAAACCTAGTTTTCATTTGTTTTGGTACACATGCTTGGCTCTTGTTATGCGTGCAGTTATCTCATGATTTCCTGTACATTAGGAAAATAATATTTGACTTTAAACTTGCAGGTAAAAATGAGAGGCCACCTTACCTTCCCTTTGGAAGCCAGGTATCTTGCTTTTTAACCTGTTGTCAGTTTTAATGGAAGTCTCACTCGCTTTTCTTACCATTCATTTTTTTAATTTTTGCATCCATTAGCCTGGGTTTCTTCCCAGTGAAATAGCAATGCCCAGCCCTGATGCGATGTCTCCCTCTGGCCTAAAATCTGGCTCCCAGTTTTACCCATCGTACCCCAGCAACCCCAGGAGAAGGCCCCCAGACAGTGGCGTAGGTTAGTTGACTCGACATGTGGGCTGTTTTGATTCAAATTTTTATTTTTTTTATTTTTTTTTGCAGTACGCGTCGAGCTTAAATTGTCACGTTTTAAAGATGATATCATTAAGATTGTCCTGTTGA
Organism: Takifugu rubripes; assembly: GCF_901000725.2. Classification (NCBI taxonomy): domain Eukaryota; kingdom Metazoa; phylum Chordata; class Actinopteri; order Tetraodontiformes; family Tetraodontidae; genus Takifugu; species Takifugu rubripes. The sequence goes on along the minus strand of NC_042304.1, from coordinate 7,039,153 downwards.
AAAACACTTCACCTCGGCAATAAATGGATTTCTTGGAACAAATTAAATTGCACCGATCTGCACTGATTCAACTAACTACATAATTTACGCTCCTGGTATACTTTAGACGCATCTCCTCAATCTCCAGTCATTCTGACAAATGTGCACGTACATCTGAGTGCTATGTGCTGCATTTTATTTAGTATTTTTCTCTTCTCTGCTCAGATGTTTAAATTATACCACATAAGTTGACAAAATAATGGCAGAACTGGTGTTTCGCACTAGTGTGTTTGTCTCTGACTTTTCCTTTCTGTTTCCCTCTGTCTGCCTACAGACACCCAGCCAAAGAAGATCCGGAAACCCCCTGGCCTGCCGTCCTCGGTGAGAGCTTATTTCTGCTCACCTTCCTCACACGCACACACGCTCACACGCACAATGGCGAGCACCGCTCTTGCTGCTCTGCTCCAGCAGTTTTGTGACGGACGCCAGTGAAGACCCTCTGCTCTGTCAAACTCCCTGTGAGTGAACTGACAGTCAGGCAACTCGGGGCCCCAATAAACATCATCACTGTGAAGCCTCTACACTCAAGTGGTTTCGAGTGGTGTTCATGGTCTGGTTGTCGTGTAGATGGGTGAATTTATAGGGTTTTTAGGTACTGTGATGTCTGGTAACTAACAATTGTGAGTCATACCTTGTATTACAGCAGTTATTCTGGATCTGGGGAATGAATGTGATGATGGGAACCTTACACACCTGGAAACACAATACTGATGAATGAAAACTGATGCAGGAAAATCGCAACACCTGCATGGTTCCGATATAGTTTCCTTTGTCCAATCAGCGTCTCCCTACAGGTATGAGTAGGCATTCTCTTGTTTGTAGATGTTGCAGAAATCTGGAAAGGTTTGTCTGAAATGGACTGTTCTGTTCTGAGTTTATGCTCAGTTGAAGTAAATTGAAAGGAATATTTTTCCGGCTCACTTGGTTCAGATCACAGAGCCATGGATGTGTAATCTGGCAGTGAATGAAGTCAAGCATTACTGGTGCTGTGCTCTCAGATTAAGCTGCAAAAGATGGAGCTAAATGTGTTGCATGTATTCACATCAGTGCCACTTTAAAAACAATCAAGAATGCTTGTCTACTCATTTCTTGAGACATCAATTGTTGCGATTGAAAAATAATTCTAATCCTGTCGGTCACCTTTGGGTGTTGATCAAGTCAGATGGCAAATGGTCAGTGTCTTTAAATACATTGCCGCTAAGACTTTATGGACACTCGGGGAGGAACACTCAAGTCTTACTTTATTTTGCTCTCCAAACCTCGTAATTTCCCACTGTGTGAGTGATAACTGTGCGGTCTAAGCATGAATGATGAGTTGTTCAGTGTCTACATGTGCCCCCTCCCCCACCACCACCCAACCCTGTGTATACGCTCTACCACATGATGGCCTGGGTGGGCCTCCTCCTGTGAGTGACCCACTTGTGAGGCGCAGCACTCGCGAGGCCTCTTAGCCCCGTGTCTGAGCCCAGATTAATGACTACTGATGATGATCCTGTGGTCTTTTCCTCCCTCCCTCTTTGCTTCGCTTCCCCACCCCTTCAATATAACTTTTCCCCCCCTTAACTGAATTTGTCACCATAATTGCATTGCTGTAAATCAGTAAAGAGACAAATAATAGGTACAGCACAAAGACCATTTACTCTCCATCTCAATGACATTGGTAACCCAGAAGGTCCTTGTCCTAAATCTTTTTGCACAGCGTGACATCAAACAGTTCACATGGACAAAGGCAGTTTGCTATGTCAGTTCTGTGCCAGCTTGGCTGCATCTATAAGCCCATTTCAGCATAGAACACCCTGCTGAGGGCTGGTTTATGGTTGTTTTTTTTCTTATACCTCAGATTTCTTTATTGCTGGGATTTTTCAATAAAACGAATGGCCTGTTGGTGTGGTCGACACTTCTGCCCTCTGCAGTTATATGGTGAAAACCATTTAAACCTCTGTGGTTGAAGTAGTTTGAGGGTGTCTCGTGTTAATCTTCATCTCCTCTCCACCCATCACAACAAACCGTTTTTTTTTCTTTTTTCGTTTTTTTGGTGTAGAGGCCTTTACACGGTCGTAACCTGAATTACGTTAAACCCCTATTAGTTGAGGATTTCACCCTAGAAATCCCCTTTCTTCCAGAGAATACAATTATCCAGCAGCAGCCATTGTGTAGTTTTCTGTTCCCATCTAGTGCAGCAGGATTCGCACGACATTGTTCCCCGTGAAAGAACAACTCAAAGCCTTTTGTTAAATAAAGCCATCTCCATCATGTTTTCCCCTGAATTAACCATGATCATTTTAAATCCCTTGTTTCCTTCATACTCCCTTGGCCATATCAAGCTTTGTTTAAGTCATTTAGATTACCTTCCTTGGTCCCCCCCAACACCCCTTATCTCTCCACCCATTTCATAAATCATCATGGCCTTCATTTTCCCCCTTTCAGTCTTCCCCCTTGCCCCATCTCTACCCCTTACCCACTGTAATATCTTTCTCTCTTCCTCTCCATTGCTCCCTCATTTTCTCTTCTCTCCCTCTCTCTCGCTGGATCCCAGCCCCCATCTCTCTCCCTCTCTTTACTCCCTCTCCTCAACCCAGCTGCCTGTGGAGTTGGATGTGGTCCAGGAACAGGCAGATGGCTCTGTAATTAGAAGTGCATCTCTCCATTCCCTTTCCACTTCTCCCTGTTAAATCAAATTACAGAAAAAAATCCCTTCTCTGGATTAGCATTCTTTGCAGCATAGCTCCCATGCTCTTTTCTGTCTTCCTGTGTTGGCCACGTCCTCCTGACGAGGAGAGGAAAAGATGAGTTCCGTGGTTGATGAGGGCTTCTTGTGCCAGTCTATAGATCTGGAGTCGGGATCTGTGTCGCCCTCTGAGCCTGGCATCCATTTTGTTCTTAACAGGTAGACTGGATGTGATCGCGTCCATTACAAAAAATGGAAACGGAGTTATAGTTTTTCCAATTTTCATCAATACAGACCACGGCTGATGCCGTATAGAACTGAAAGAGCTGGGTGTTGCTAGTCGACCGTTCACTGGTGTGTGGGTGTGTTGGCTCTCTAAATCCATGGTATGTGTGTGAGTTGATCCTGAATATGTACTAGGGAGGGGCTGCAGGCCAGTAATTGCGATGTCACTGGGGTCTGTACAGTTAGAGGAAGTGCTCGCTGTGCTGCGGGATTCATGCCGTCACTGTGCCCAGCATGGCATGGCCGCTGTGTTGTCCTCTACGGGCAATGAGCCGCCCTCTTTCCACAGCCAGCAGACTCCCTCTTGCCATCTTGTGGCCATGTAGAGCTAGTTTCGGAGCCAGTTTTCTTTTTCAAGCTGAGATAGTGTTGATTTGTGTGACCGTAAGTTTTAGGTTGTTCATTCAAAATCTGTAATTGACCAGTCAAAGAAAACCAGGTTAACTCAACCTATTCCCCCAGGTTTATGCCTCCACATCCAGTGATGACTTTGCCAGAGACAATGGAGGTTACCCCAGTGCAAAACCAGGAGCCGTTTACCCAGGCTCCTTTTATATGCAAGGTATGAATGATAATCATCAGTGACTCCGTGATGTCCTGTTTGGGAACGTATATTCAGAGTTTGCATATGTGTCCACGATCCTCAGAAGACCCCTGGTCATCTTCTGGCTACTCTGCCATGCTGGGACATTCTCCACACATCAGCCAGGCAGGCACCTTCTCTGCTATTAACCCCCAGGACAGGATGGTGTGTAGGAAATACTGTCACACTTGTGTTTTAATTATATTTTTATGGAAATTCAGCATCTATTCCTCAGTTAAACATGTTTATGAGGGGAAATTTGTATGATTGTCCCACTCGTGTCCCGACAGAATTATCCTCTTCACGGCAGCGAAGTGAATGGATTCCACTCAGCCCCCACTACTTACAATCACACATCTACCATCAACGGAGATGGCATCATGGGTAGGATGTCTGAGAAACCGAAGGCATAACACAGCAGATATGTTTACCTAATGAGTTAAATGACTAATTACTCTTTCTCCCTGCAGCTAACCGAGGCACAACTGCTGGAAGTTCAGGGGATGAAATTGGAAAGGCTCTTGCATCTGTGAGTTCCTTTTGTTTTTCTGTGTTGAAGTGTCGTAAAAATGAAAATCTAACACAGACTGTGACTAATTCTGACTGTGGTATAATCGGTGGTTTAGCATTCTTTGTAGTGCAATTCAGGACAAATGAGTAATGCGAAAAACACTGGAGAACAAAGCAGTGCATAAGAAGAGCCTTATAATTATTTCATATGAAAATCTAGTTGACAGGATACACATTTGACAGGAAATGGAAATCGACTCAAAATGCTGAAGTTAACGATCAATAACTATGTAGGTCAATTATTTAATAGAAAAACCTTTTCAGTAGAACCTGGCTGGTGGTATTGCCAAGGGACGTCGGTGAAATGTGTGTTTGTTTTTTCCTTTTGCTGTCATTTTCAGATTGTTCCTAATCATTTTTTTTTCTCTCCACAGATTTACCCATCGGACCACAACAGTAATAACTTCTCCTCAGCTCCATCTACTCCTGGTTCTCCTCACACGATTGCAGGTGCATCATACACAGACAATCCAAGTTTTTATTATAATGAATCCACACACAAGCATCTTGATTTGTTTAAAAAAAAAAAAAAAAAAAGTTGCTAAAACTCCTGTCACCCTAAACTGCAAGAAAGGAAATAAAAATCTCTCAACTTGACATGTTGGATAACCTTATTGGTTAATACTATAATATGTTGAGTGTGTGTGTTGGGGGGGTTCAGAAGTGTGATTATAGCTCCATCTGGTGTGAAAGGAAGAATTCTCAGTTTAAGAGCTTTTTAATATTCCTCCCTACAGGAGCCCAGTCTCAGTGGCAACGACCAACCACACCCAACTATGAAGGACAACCACATGCACTGGTATGATTTAAATTAAAAAAATAAAATAAAACAATTCTCAGTGTTGGAGTATTTTTAAGTGGGTTAATGTTGGATAGATTGTCCAGTGAAACACGAGGAGGTTGCCTTATGTACACTCTTCTTCACTTATATAGCAGAGTAAAATGGAGGATCGTCTGGAGGAGGCCATCCATGTTCTGCGAAGTCACGCTGTGGGCCAGGGTCCTGGCCTAGAGGGTCCACACTCTGACGGCTTGTTGCCTTCGGTACACAACGGGGGTCTCGGCGGCCTCTCCCCAGCTTTTCCCAATGCTAGCCTTGCCCTCAGCAACAGACATCCTGCGATGGTGGGTGACCTTTAACCTCACTCACTTTGGGAGTTTTTAATGTTGTCGGAGGGAGAAATTGGTTTATCACATCTCCGATCCTCCAGTGCCAAAGAAATCTCATATCACACAGTAAATCAAACAACTTTAGTCACCTGTTCCAATTGGGCCGAAATATTGATTAATTGAACTTAGTCTGTTATTGGATCCTTTCTACCATCCCTTGGTCATGAATAGAGTTGCTGGTTTGAAACGGTACCTTTTTGTCCGTAGTAAGCGCGTTTGCACAGATCTGTTTTTGTTGACAACCAAAGAGAATATCATAAGTAACCGTATAAATTGTGTTGTGACATTTCTGGTCTTGACAAATGGGTTTTCACCACCAGGGAGAAAAACACGAGGAAGCCGCAGGTCTTCCTCCCAGCAGCACTCTACTGCACGGCCATCATGCATCTGGACCCACACCATCAGTTGGCCAACCAGAAGGCTTTACCAGTAAGTCTGATGTTTGTTACTTAAATGAGAATGTGCCCTTTATTTTGTGCATATTTGCATGTCATTTGCTTAGCTCTATAACTGGCTTTCATGACATTACAAGAGTTGTTTGCATTCACTTTATTCTCACCTGTTTTCTGAGTTTAGCTAAACCTGATGTGTGCCTTTGTGTCATGAGGTCTTCCAGGTGGTATAGCTCGCTCCACACACTCCTCGAGCAGCTCGGACATCAAAAGAGAAGATAAGGAGGATGATGATGATGATGATAACTTGTCTGATAAGACAGATGATGAGAAGAAGGACCACAAGGCAGCACGCAATCGCGCAAGGTAAGGTGTTGTCTTTTCTTAGATTCTGAAATGCAAACACATTTTAAGTTTTGGATTTTATTTTATTTTATTTTTTTTAACAATGAGCAGATGTTCCTGACAATTATCAAGCATGAGACTGTAACAGAGCCCAATTGGGGGAAATGAAATTGCTGCAAATGTATCCCACCAATTACCCAAGCTATGCTAGCAATTTAACACTGTTGAATTCCCCCCCTTTCCTTCATCTCACGTTTTCAGAAAGGAGGCGTTGACCCTCCAGATGCTCTCTAGCCTTTCAGACCCGAAAGATGAGTAAGTTTCTCCAATAGGGGATCAGTTTCTTGTGCTATATGGGCTCTGCAGGCATCACTGAAAGCAGATGTTTTACTATGCTGGTGTTATAAAAAAAAATTCTTTTCACAGATTAATCTCAGTAAAATTGTTCACGTTTGCAAAAAACAGTTTCCTACTTTGACATCATAATGAGACGCCATACTGTGAACAAAATCACACCTCGCACACAATTGGATCTTAAAATAATAATAACCGTAGAAGTGCAGGCCCGTGTTACAACATGTGGGATATGCAGCTGGTTGGATGTTCTTGAAAAATACAGCTTCTTCTAATGTATTCTCACGTCTTCTTGTAATGCATCCATACACCATGTTTGTTCTGTTCACTGGAGCTTATCTTAAGGGCACTAAATGCTACAGTTTAATGTGAAACTGATATTTAATGGTACATTCTTGGGAGCAGTTGGGTTTTTTTGCTGCCTGTGGCTTCAATGTTTTATCTCCTTCTGTAATTAGTCCGTTGGAAGATGACGAGGACCTTCCCCCTGAGGTGAAGATGGAGCGCGAGAAGGAACGGCGAGTGGCCAACAATGCCCGCGAGCGTCTCAGAGTACGGGACATCAACGAGGCGTTCAAGGAGCTTGGAAGGATGTGCCAGCTGCACCTCAACCACGACAAACCTCAGACCAAACTCGTCATCCTGCACCAAGCCGTCAATGTCATCCTCAGTTTAGAACAACAAGTCAGAGGTGGGTCCCTCAGCAGCACATCCAGGACTGGAATAACATCGGGTGTAAAGTTTTTAGCTTTATACTAAGCTGGCGTTTCTCTGGTAGAACGCAACCTTAATCCCAAGGCGGCGTGTTTAAAGCGCCGTGAAGAGGAGAAGGTGTCTGGGGTGGTTGGCGAAGCACCCATGCAGCTCTCAGGGGGCCATCCTAGTATGGGAGGTGATGGCCACAACCCAGTTAGCCACATGTAACACCAGGTGGGTTTTAAAGGTAAAGGTCGCGGACGTAGCCTCGGTTCCAGTTGAGCCTTATGAAAGCGCTGTGGTTGATATAAAAACAACATAATCGGTTTTCAGGATAGGTCGCTGCGTTTCTCTTACTCACTGCAACATTTAATTTCCTGCCAGAAATTGTGTGATGGATTCATTGTGTTTCGATCTCAAAGCTGCTTCATATGGCCGTAGTTATATTCTTGTGACTGTAAGCGGTGTGTGTGGACCCAGTTATTTGCAACAACAGTAATTTCCTGTTAATATCTTATGCACTGCAGGATTGAAAATACCTCCGTTTTGTAACTATGTGGTGTTGTGTTCACATTTGAGTGCTAAAACTATTGTTCATTGTTTTTTTTGTTTTTTTCAGGTCTGATGGTGTTTTCTCGGCCGTCAGAGGATGTGGCCTTACCTGATTTCTTCCACTCATTATTCTCAGTGTGTGTGTGTATACGTGGACATGTCTGTGTATTGTCCGTTCAAGTTTTAAGATGCACATTCACACACTTCTACACACATGCATACTGCCAAAACTGACTCGGCCTGTTTGTCACACTCCCAACCATGACTACAAGCTCAAATGTGAAGAACTTTTTTGTTTTTTGGTTTTTGCTTTGTTTTATACATGTACATTGACTTTCTTTATGGGTTTCCGCAAGATGTCGGAACACCAGAGTACTTTTTGTGTCCTGCCACAGATTGGGACTTCAAACACTGCCAAGAGGTGCTCTTGCGCATTAAAGGAGACCTAAACAAACACAAATTGAATCAAGGATTTGTGCCTGATTGTTTCATGTTTTCTATTTGACATTTAAGCAAATTGCTTTTCATGTGAGGAACATTTATTGTGAGGGATTGCTTATGTGTATGAGCAATTATTTTTAATGTATGTCATTCCCAGCGTGATGGTACAGTCTTACATATGTTATGTAACCGAGCCCAGAGTTGAAGTGGAATTGTCTAAATTCTGTAAAGTAACCCAGAGTTGAATTGTCTAAATTCATTGACCTTTTCTCTATCTTACAAGCAGCTGCAGTCGAAGGCAGCGAAAAGGTCGAGACAGTCCAATAGCGGAACGAGAAAGGCGGTAAGCTTGACCCAGAGAACTTCCTGCCTCTTTCCCCAAAGCATTTGAAGACTTGGACTTTTTGCCATAAAAATTACGAATAATCCAAATAGTAGTCTGTCAAACACAAAACTTGGCTATTTGATGACAGCAAATTAAAAAGTCCAGTACTTCCAGTTGATTGGTTCCATTTTTGTACTGCTTCATGTACCAAGGCACGCGCAGACGAGACAAAAGCACAGTTGTCTAGGTTCAGACTGGAAGTGACGTGTTGACCTACACAACGGGTCTCTCAACATCTTGTATTAAAGCCATTCGAGACACTCGCCAAGTGATCAGCACCGCTTAGTGCTCTTACTTGGAATGGTTTCCTGACAATGCCAGCAGACACCAGAGCTGAGGATTTCCCCCTTAATCCATTTCTTTTTCCTGTGGGTTTTTTTTCCTTCCATTTTTAAATGCATCCGTCTCATCAGTCAGCAGTTGTCCGAAGCCTTTGTGTAATGGAGATTTTCCAAAACGAGCATTCCCACCGAACTACAGCCCCTCACCTTCCTCCAGAGGAAGACGGTCACATTTTGTACTGACGGAAGTGTGGCATGTAAATTCACTTCATACATTACTGTTTCATTTTTAAAAAATTAAATATATATAAAAATATATATTTTTGTTAGTCTATACATTGTAGATTTTTTACATAAATGGCAATATTAGTTTGAAGTTTAGAGTGTATTGTAGATGAGTTGAATAAGGGGATATTTGACATTTAACTGAAAATCTTCCGAAATTCAAATTTGAAACGGAAACGGGGCGACTATGGCGTCAATAGATGAAAATGTTGAAGCATTCTTTGTGTTCTTTATTTCAGGTTTAGATGTAAGGCGTATCATCAGCCAGTATGATGAGCTTTTTGGTTTTTTTTTGTTCTCTCTACCATTTGCTGGTATGTGGACAGCGTTTTGACCACAGTCCTGCAGTGTTTCTACTGAGAAGTGCTGACGGGTCGCTGTGGGAAGGGATTATTTTTTGTTTCAAACAGTAATTATTATGCAACTGGTTTTTGAATGTAGCGGATACAAATGTCTACCACTTCAAGCTTGTGTTCCTGGTTTTCTTTACAGCATAATAGTTTTCACTTCATCTTTTTATTGATGTCTGCCCTCAAACAAGTGGCTCTCTGTGTGCAGCTCACTTGTTCGTATTCTGCGCATTTATTTTTTCGAGGCAGATTCGCGTTTGGTTGTTAAGGTGACGGATAATACGGAGAACAAAACAGTGTTATTGTGATGTTATTCCCATGTCATATCACGTGATGGATGTTTTTTTTTTTTTTTTTTGCCAACATGTAATCACAAATGGGAGCTAGAGCATTTTGTGTGTTGAATTTCTAAGAAAAAGAGATGAAGAAAAATACCTATACAAATCAATAGTGTGGCCTTTTCATTCTCAAGACTTAACGAAGACATGATGGGAGAGTGATAACCTTATCAGTGCCTGAACTTGTATTTTCATTTAACAGTTTTATTTTGTGAACCATATCATTTCACTTATGGAGATTAAAGAGGTACTTGTGCATTCCCCCATCCTCCCTTCTCCTAATGCTTTTTTCAATTTTCAGGAAGAAGTATAAATGGTATAGTTTTTTTTTTTCCTTTCGGCGTACCTAGTTAAATAAATAAATGTTACTTAGATCTTGTAAAGTTTTTTTTATTCCCTTATTTCTACCTATTCAACTGGATTATTATTGTCCATCTGCTGTTGACGTCATGGGTCATGACATGACTATCTGTCCTATATTGCTTAAGATATTTGATATTGCAGAGATGCATTGACATTGTCAGTGTATGTGCTTTTTTTTTTTTCCTGTCTCAATTTTATTTTATATAGAAGTTGGAGCCTCTAATGCTAAATTTCTGTATACAGCATGCAACATCTTTGCTGCCATTGTTCTCAGTATAATCAGTCCTCACCAATAGAGTTCACCTACAAACCTTTTTATACCTTTTGAGTGCGCTGAAAGAACCTGGAAAAGTCTGAGCTTTTGTTACAGTACAGGATGGATACAAGGGAAATTAATTTGGTACAATTGGTATCCTGTGAAATTCTCACTAGTTAACAAGCTGCACACAGTTCTGAAAATGACTTGCTAATCTGCCGAAATTTAAAGAAAATTTGAAAAACAACCAAACCACTAAGGGAACATATTACTGCCCGATGTATAGATATTATGGAGAGCAATAATAAAATGTTTGCTTCCAACAACTTTGTCATTTTCTTGAATTAAAAGTTGTATTCAGTCACGTCTGCATCCTGAGAAAAACAGCTGAGGACTCTCGTGGATATAACATTGTAATGTACAGTCCTATGTCCAATTTTTAATTTAATACGCCTTTTCCCATTTCTGATATTTGGATATTGTATACGCGAAAAAGGGAAATAAATGAATGTATTGTAATAAAGGGTTTACTACTCTCCGAAAATGTGTAATTGTTGTGATAAATAGAAATAATTGTAACTATATTGTGCGATCCAGGATGAACGCAGGTTTGTTTCTGGTTAAATGGTAGAGTAGTCTTTAGCGTGTGGCTGATTTTTGTTCAGGCAGGAGAAGAGGCATCCCGGGGTCCTCAGCAGCCTGCTACTGAGAAAACAACATTGGACTAAGCTAAGGTCAGGATGGTGACGAAAATACTTAATACGTTTGTCGGCTCCAAGTACGTCGCTGTTGTGAGAGCGTGGTAAGTTAGGTTCAAAAGGTGTTCCGAAAATCAATTTAATAACAATTGTCATCTTAGAATTTACTGAAAAGCTGTGTCCTTCTACCTGACCCATTGGTACATGAGCTAATGTTAGCTTAGCATGCCTATTGATTTCCTTATAGTTGAGCTGCCCTAGTCGTCCTCAGGATAACCCTGGGTCGATATTCAGTACCGATAGATACTGTAAAGCTACTCCTAACTCCTTATTAAAGAACTATATCTAATGTCAGCAATGATCAAACTACTCATCAGACCCAACATGTTTACTGCTACATGTACTACATACTTCAAAGGCATAGAATATTTAAATGTGTGTGTATATATATATCAGTACAGATAAGTCATGGAAAATGTTAGCAGCCACCAAAACCGCATAGTTTTGAGAATTAGCCACGCCAAATCGCAATTAACTCCCATTAATTTGGTTAAGTTTTATGACTGAGGGCATTTTATAAATCCAGATTTTTGTCAATTGAGCTGGAATTTGTTTTCATCTATTGTTTTGTCTACAGTATATATACAAAATACAAAATCAAGACTTTTATTATTGAGCTCTTGCAGTTTTCTAAACCTCTCAGCTGTAGTTTCAAAACAATAATTCATTAATATTTGAATAATAACTTTTTTCCTCATTTAGGGTGCCAAATATGGTTGCCTGGGGGACAGTTGGAGGAGTGGCACTCGTCCACTTTACAGACTGGCGATTATTCCTAGACTACGTGCCCTACATTAAAGGAAAATTCGTCAAGGATGAATAGAGTCCCCCCTGCACAGGAATGTGAGTGCATCACAACCACAACGTGTGTGAGCAAACTTTATTTCCAAAGCTTGTCCATGTTGCTCATTAGCTCAAGGCCCACCCATGTAGTTGAGATAAGGTTCAGAGAGGTGGAGACCGCAACAGGTGTCGCAACTGAGCCAAATAAACACACTCAGTGTTGTTTTAGTCACGGCGGTTTGTTGGAACCTTTGTGACACTTCTGCACTGCAATCTTTAAAAAAAAAAAAAAAAAAAAAGCCAATAATTTGAAGTGCTCAGCACAGCTGTGAAAATATCAAGGTGTACTGTTTTAGATTTGGTTTGCTCGTGTAAAATTTATATATATATGTGTGTGTGTGTATGTGTGTGATTTTATTTTTCCAGATGCATTTTTATTTTAAGGTGTGTTCATTTCTTCCAATGACCCGGCTGTGTGTCTGCAAACAGTGCGAGCGCCTGGGTGGGTTTCAGAGCCGAAAGAGGATGCACTGGCTCAGCAATCTGCCGGCCGGGGAAGAGTTTGGACCGCCAGATGCACTCTGTACAAACGCTGTTCTTCATGTCATTCTATTTAATATGAATAAATCCTTACCATTTACCAAAAAAGTGTACCTCAGATGTGTGTTCCTTCTGTGACATGCCAAATAACATTGCATCAAACCTACATGATAATGATGGTGGTGGGTCGAAAAGTGATTGTTGTCAGGATATTGATTATTTTCCTCCTGATTGGCTTCTTCAGCTGCTCACTGTGAACCTGGTGCTTGACCAGTGCGCGTAATTTGTACTGTAACACTGTAAAAAATATATTTTTTTCATTAAAAACCTTTAATCTTTCATTAAAAACCGTCTCTGGCGATATAATTCCTGATCTTTATCTTGAAATACAAGCTGGGCGATGCTGTAGCGGGTTATTTCAGACAGACAGCGACATTTGCGTTGAATATTGTCTTCATTTCTCCCATTGAAGGGGGAGGAGACTCGGCTGAGGAGTGGGGAGAAGGGATTTAACACAGCGAGCGGGTCAGAACCTCATATTGTGTCCAAGATGGATAAAAACGAGTAAGTACATCGTTCACTGCCGAAAGAAACCGTCGAGAATCGTGTTTTTAATGCGGCGTTTGTTGCGCGATGTGTCGTTTTCATTCCGAAATGAGCAAGTGCACTCGGCGGACCCGCATTTTGCAAGGGAAAAAAAAAACAACGCCGTGGCCTTCAGCTCCGTTTTACGTCTTTTTTATAGGAATTTGCCCCTCAAATTGTAATAAATGTATACGTCGCCGTTATAGCCGGGCTGATATGAAGTATATAGTCGCTGTCAGCCACTGCGACGGTGGGCTAGTCCACCGCAAATATTAATCGCACAAAAGTGGTTTTTTTTCCCCCTTTTGCAATTTTGTTACATAAGAACCCATATCAACATCATAGCTATTCAAAAATGTCAGCGTGGATTTAGTGAGGTTTACTCTGCTCGGACATGAAAAGCCGGCTGCAGCTCTGAATGATGGACGTTGTGCTTAAACGGCTCAATTTCAGGGAGCTAGTTTACGCTAAAGTTGCATTAGTGTTGCAGGCAGAACAACACTTCTTTTTTTTGCAAATATCCCTCGTTTGTCTTGTTTTGCAAAACTAAATTATGTTACTTCATGTGTTGCCACTGAGCTCTTCGCGTATACAGACCGGGCTCTATTTGTGACAGGAGGGTAATTTATGTTTCCCATAGGTTAACGCTGATGTAGTCCCGCTCAGTAGCATCAAGGGGGACGCAGACGAAACAAGACTTCCGGTTTAATATTTCGGATTACCACCAACATCTTCTTTTATTTTCTATCATTAACTTGATCCAATTTGGGGGGAAAATAGAATATTAAAATGACCCCCTTCAGATTGCTTGGAGACTTCAGGAAAGCTTGGTGAATTTGCAAAATAAATGTTTTATTTTCTGTTTTACCTTCGTGTTACATAATACAGACAAATATTAACAACATGCAACGTTTAATTTAAACGTATACATGGACCTAAATAGCGGGAGTAGGCTGAAATACGCCGGGCAATTCGAATTCCCGAAACAAACGTGTGCTTTTATTGTGACGTTCAGCACAGTCCACTTCCTGTCCTGTCCTCGTTGCCTCGCGGTGAACGTCCGTCGTCGAGCGTCCTCCTTGCGGATGTAGCCCTCGCGCCCCGCGCAGGCAGCCAGGTAGTGATATGGCTCAGGTCCGCGGCGGAGCGATCTGCGCGACGACAAAGAAATATGATTAGCAGAGAGCTCGTTAGCCAACACGCATGTTGTGATATGGTCGGAACAAAAGCGTAAGGCGACGGGCTTCCACCGCTTTAAAACCTCTACATTTTAAACTCTAGATATCTACTTTTAACGGTCTTAAATAGGTCACGCGTGGGAAATGGAGAAGAAAAGGTGGGATTGCACTGCTCTCCCCAAGGGCTGGAAAATGGAAGAAGTGACCAGAAAGTCGGGTTTGTCAGCTGGAAAAAGCGATGTCTATTACTTTAGGTACTGAACACACGGGGCGCTTGCGATAACTAGTATATGCACAAGACACCGGCACACAAAGGAGTGAGATGAGGAGGACGGGAGGACGCTATAAAGTTTGGGAGCCAGCCAGGCCAGCTGCACTCACCAGTGTCGGGATCAGGAGTTTGTCCGACCGCGCAGGCTAGTAGTAGCAGCGGCTCCCGCCTGACGCGGCCTGCGATGAATAAAAACTCTGATTTGTCCTCAGTCAATGCAATTTTCTGTCCTGTTGAAGTGAATCAACGCCAGACTTGTGTTTTATTTAGCAGAGGAGAAGAGCAAGATGAGGAACAGAGGCAAGAGAGGGGGGAGGCGGGTCGGTTGTATAGTCTGTGGTAGGCTAACTGTACCATCATACCGCTGTTACTGTGCTGTGTGCTAGATCAGACATTTGCATGAGTTACTGGCACGTATCCGCCCACGGTTCTTCCTTTTGTTGCTCATCGCTCAGGCTCAAACATTGTTGCTCCCGCACGTGGGGTTGCAATGGTTCCATGAGACATCTGGTGAAATGTTGGCACCGCCATGTTTACATCGTCTTCACTGTCCTCTTCGGGGGGTCTGGGTCAGGGTTTACGACTCGTACATGTGTGCAACCTGTCGTAGGGAGCAGGGCTGAAGTGGAGCATTCATCAAATACTGCATCCATTTCATGATGTGATTTTTGGTGTTATCGCCTATTTGGATGTGCACTGCTTCTGTTTGCTTCTGACTTGTTGCATGTTGTGGTCGCTGGTTTGTGTGTGTGTGTGTGTTTTGGTCCCCTGTGTCTGGGGGTTTTATCCCTTTTCATCAGGTGATAACAATAATACGGTTTCTTGTTTCTTGCATCTTGCTACTTGTCAGTCCGTCTGGGAAGAAGTTTCGAAGCAAGCCCCAGCTGGCACGTTACCTTGGTAACCAGATGGACCTCAGCTCCTTTGACTTTCGCACAGGGAAGATGCTCATGAGCAAACTGAACAAGAACCGTCAGAGACTGCGGTATGACAACAACAACCAGAACAAGGTGAGACGAGGATGCTGCTGACCTCCTCACGCAGCAACTGTGTATCACCCCAGAAACCGATACCGTCAACATGCTCAGCGTCCATCTTTTAATTTTCCTTTAATAAATCAAAAACTGTTTGAAATCTTCCAGGGCAAACCTGACTTGAACACATCACTGCCTGTCAGGCAGACGGCGTCCATCTTCAAGCAGCCCGTCACAAAGGTCACAAACCACCCCAACAACAAAGTGAAGTCGGACCCTCAGAAAGCCGTCGACCAGCCCAGACAGGTCAGCTTAGAGCCGCTCAGGGGAGAGTTGCTCGTCTCTGTCGTCATCCAAAACTGGACCTGGACGTGATGTTTGTAGACCAGAGACCTTCTCAGCAACTTCAGTGAAACTCTCTTTTCTGCAGCTGTTTTGGGAGAAGAAACTCAGCGGTCTGAATGCCTACGACATCGCCGAGGAGCTGGTGAAAACAATGGAGCTGCCAAAAGGCCTTCAAGGTAACCACGTAGATGTTTAACGCTCATCTGTCACCCAAAGGTGCTAAAGGCCGAGAGAATCATGCACTGAATGTCTCATCGATCGTGTCCTTCAGGCGTCGGCCCAGGCTGCACTGATAAAACTCTCCTGTCGGCCATCGCGAGCGCTCTGCACACCAGCGCCGCCCCCATCACTGGTCAGCTGTCTGCGGCCGTGGAGAAGAACCCTGGAGTGTGGCTCAACACGGCCCAGCCGCTGTGCAAGGCCTTTATCGTCACGGACGAGGACATCAGGTGACGTGCAGAGCTGCAAATGATGATTATTCCAGCAAGAGTGATTCCACGCGATTAAAAACCTGTTACGAGACGACATCCTAGCTTCACACTCATTGATAAATTAAAAAAAAACCAACCAACCTCTGACTGGTGGATTCGGCTGTAATTGCCCGCTGTAACGGCTCCTTGTGGTGTTGGTGTGTAGGAAACAGGAGGAGCTGGTGTACAGCGTCAGGAAGAGGCTGGAGGAGGCACTGATGGCTGATATGCTGGCCCATGTCGAGGAAGCCGCCAACGAAGGAGAAGCTCTGAAGGAGGAGGGCAACGGCAGCGAGGAGATGGAGAGCGTATAGCACAGGTGCGCATCTCCCTTTCGCCATGTCAAGCAGCCTGAGAAGGTCTCCCCTGATTCTGGTTGGGTTTGCAGGGTTTCACATCCACGCAGCCGCGTTGACAGCCTGCACACATGACCATGAGCAGCGGGAACCCCACAGAAGTCGAGCCCCGGAGAAGCCGTCCCCTCATACCTGACTCAAACTTTAACCCAACATCATGCACAAGCGGAAGCAGAGAAGCTTCAGTATCAGAGGTGTCCATTCATCATTGTCCACCGGAGTGGAACTCCAGCTGACCAACGCATTTCTGAGCTTTTTCAGTGTTCACCGTGACATTTTGGACTTTTTAAAACTGAGAAATGCAGCTCTTTGAAAGTGACTTGCTTACAGTTATATTCAGTGTTGGGCCAATGAGCCTGATTTTTTTACCTAAAGGCTTTGACTATGTTCTTATTTTTTTTTGTGATCATCCTGTCAATTCTTCCATCACTGCAACACTAATCTGCTTAGGCCAATTGGAAATGAATGTTTTCCATTTTTGTTGTATCCTCCTTGATTTAAATCATACACTCCTTTTGCTAGTTGGACATAAAACACTGTGCTGGTGCCAACCTACAGACTGTTGGTCACGGATGGAGCAGCTTGAATTCCGTTTATATCCACTAGAGGGCGACAGAATCGCGTTTTCTTGCTGCAGCGTGAAGGAAAAGTTCTCGCCATGTCTGCTGTGAGTCAGTGCTGACCAAAGAGGGGACATTTTGAAGAGCATGGTTAGGTTGTGTGTAATTTAATGTCTCCTTTTTTATTGCGTTGTTCAGATAAAAATGGTACACATAATGGGGTCGAAGCCCCAGGGTCAGCCATGACGCATAAACCTTTATTGTATTGTTTTAAACACATCACAGGTGCTCAGTGACTTGGTTAAAACATGTTTGTGTCAATTTTCAGTCACACCATCAACTTATTTTAAAATTTGTTGCCACACTAGCTGCCTCCTCGTTTTCCCACACAGGAAATCAGTGACGGCAAATTGTGTGTTTTATTGTCTTTGTATATTAAATGGAGATGGATGAATTATGTATGTGTATTGCGTATGTTCTTTTGAATGATTTTTTTTTTAATGTGTGCTTCCAAATGTGAATATTCCTAAATGGCAGCAGGAAAAGCAGCTGAAACTAAATAAGTCAGTGAGTCAATGGGAGAAGATTAAAATGCCAACTAAGATAAATCCCTCCATCCTGCCGCTGCATCCCGTCACAGATTATTAACCCGGCTGTCCTCATGCCTCCCTGAGCCTGGACAAAGTGCAGCTGACTGTCTCAGACAAAAAGTGCTTCTCACACAGGTGTAGGGGGGACACTCAGCCTTCCTGTAGATGTCTGGGGGCACGTCTCGGCTTTGGGGCAGTTAAAATGTCTTCGCTGGAGCTGTACAGCAAGGTAAGACTTGACTTCAGAGCTGTGTTGGAGGAGGTAATGGACCCATTAACATCACCGCTGATGTCTTATTTAAAGAATTCTGATTTTAACATGAAGCTCATCACACCTCTAAACTGGTAGTTCTTTGTCACCTTTCTGTATTTTATGTTGTATCTGAGAACAAAACTAAGAATTGGATTAAAGTTAAAAAAAGGGTTTAAAAGATGGTTTAGATATGTTAAAAGGCAATTATGGCTAATCTGTGCGTGTGTGATGACCAGTGTTAATTTTTAACACTGTTTAGGATCCTTTTATGCTGATGGGTGACAAATATCTTGCCTGGGAGAGGCCAGGAAGTGTTTCAAGAAAAGTCTTAAAACAGAAAATGGAATATTGCACAACACAGTCAGAGCTGCAGAATGTGCTGCGCCAGAAGGCTTTTCTGGGTTTGATATGTCATGATCTGCTCCTTTGTTAGGGCGCAAGTGTGTGGGTTCCAGACCCAGATGCAGTATGGGCGTCAGCCGTGATCCTTCAGGACTACCGTCCTGGGGGCAGGACGCTACGGCTGCAGCTCCCTGATGGAAAGGTGACAGTAGATCTAAAAACGGGAAGAAAAAGAAATCCCAGAAACTGCTAACCTCCATCACCACTGACAGGAGGTGGATTACCCTGTGGCGACCCCCTCTGACCTCCCACCCCTGGGCAACCCTGACATCCTGGAGGGTGAAAACGATCTGACGGCTCTCAGCTTCCTCCACGAACCCGCCGTTCTGCACAACCTCCGGGTTCGGTTCCTGGACTACAACAGCATTTACACCTACTGCGGTGAGCTCCCGTGTGCTTCTGTGCGTAATTGCAGCTCATAAACTCTGTTATATTGCTCTGTAGGTCAAAGGTTAAATCCGGGACACGACTCCAGCACTCAAAGGGCTCAACCACTGATATTTTAAATGAATTAAATAAATAAATAAATAATTTCTGCTGAGCAGACTGTGGTCACTTTATTCTTCTCCTTCAGGAATCGTGTTAGTGGCCATCAACCCGTATGACCAGCTCCCCATATATGGCGAGGAGGTGATTGACGCCTACAGCGGTCAGGACATGGCCGACATGGAACCGCACATCTTCTCTGTGGCTGAAGACGCCTACCGCACCATGACCAGGTCAGCGGTCCAACCCTGGGAGCTGGGTGAGGATTCGCTTCCTCCTTTCATTGTCTGTCTGTGCAGGGAGGAGAAGAACCAGTCCATCATCATCAGCGGAGAGTCTGGATCGGGGAAAACGGTCTCTGCCAAGTTCACCATGAGATACTTTGCTGTGGTGGGTGGAGCTGCGCAGCAGACCAGTGTGGAAGAGAAAGTCTTGGCCTCGAACCCAATAATGGAGGTGAGGGACGCTTGAGCAGAGTCATCCTTGAGGACTGAGTGAGCGGTTCTGGTGCCAATGGCGTGTCTGTCTGCAGTCTATCGGGAACGCCAAAACCACCCGAAACGACAACAGCAGTCGCTTTGGGAAGTATATCGAGATAGGCTTCGGAAGAAAAGGAGACATCATCGGGGCCAACATGAGGACGTACCTCCTGGAGAAGTCAAGGGTCGTCTTCCAAGTTAGTGCATCAGCCAGGACGATGCTAAACTCTGGTCCTTCTGACCTTTGTTGGGTTGGTGAGGTGAGATGTTGATGGTCATCCGTCTCCCTCTGCTTCAGGCTTCGGCAGAGAGAAACTACCACATCTTCTATCAGCTGTGCGCTTCCAGAGAACTTCCTGAAATGAGATCCTTGAAACTCGGTGAGACACGTCACGTCACCGGGACTCCTCTCGGTCTCCGGCCAGTCGTCCGATAACAGGTCAACGCCTTTCTT
Source organism: Takifugu rubripes (assembly GCF_901000725.2). Classification (NCBI taxonomy): domain Eukaryota; kingdom Metazoa; phylum Chordata; class Actinopteri; order Tetraodontiformes; family Tetraodontidae; genus Takifugu; species Takifugu rubripes. Next base: position 7,019,316 of record NC_042304.1, on the reverse strand, counting down.
CCAGACGCCCCCCAACATTTCCGCTACACCAACCAAGGTGGAGAGACGCAGATTCCTGGCACCGATGATTTGTCAGACCTGGAACGCACCCGCAGTGCTTTCACCACTCTGGGTAGAGACAGTATAGACCCACAGACGTTTCAAAACTTTCAAAAACCTTCAAAGCCTACATTGGTTGATACAACTGGGGGATATTTTGGAGACTTTAATATCAGTCCGTTGTACTTGTTAAACCTGCAGGTGTTCAGCCCGACCAGCAAATGGAGCTCTTCAGGATCCTGGCGGCCATCCTGCACCTGGGAAACATCACCATCCACGCCAGCGGGAAGGACTTCTGAGCGGAGCTCCATCGATGTCAGAGAAGTCTCAAGGTTCCTCCGAGACTCGGCCCCAGCGTCTGTAACACAGGCTAACCGAACCGTTTGTGCTTTCCCAGGCGGACGACCGCTCTCTAGCCGTCTTCTCCAAGCTGTTGGGAGTGGAGGGACCACAGATGGCCCACTGGCTGTGTCACCGTAGGCTGGCTGTGGGAGGAGAGATGCTGGTTAAACCCATGTCTGCTCAGCAGGCCGTGGAAGCCAGAGACGCACTGGCTAAACACGTCTACGGTCAGCTGTTCACCTGGACCGTCCAGAGGCTCAACTCTGCCCTGCGCACCCAGAGAGGGAGGCCCAAGTCCTTCATAGGGGTGTTGGACATTTATGGGTTAGTCAGGAGCTTCGTTTCTTCTTTAGTAGTTGTTGAAATACGAGTCAATCTTACGCCAGGTCTTCTCTGTCGGAGCAGCTTCGAGACCTTTGAGCGGAACAGTTTCGAGCAGTTCTGCATCAACTACGCCAACGAAAAACTGCAGCAGCAGTTCAACAGGGTGAGTTACGCGATAGGCCGCCTGCCCGCCCGCCTGTCCGCCTGTCCTGTCCGCGCGCTGGCGCGGCACCAGATTAGCGCCCACGCGCATCATCTGCTGGATTTTTAGGCGTCGTTTGTTACATCACAACCACTTTCAAACCTGTAGTCGGGTCTCTTACAGTAAATGCCAGAGTGATGGTTTTTTCCCCAGTTTTTCTGGAGCTCAGGGGGGTTTTGGACTCATTCCAGCTCATTTCTAGTCTTGATGCACCCGCCTGTCACATCTGAAAAGCATCAGTTTACATGAGTCCATCTGGTTTAAGTCCAGTTTATTGGACAAACTCCAGCGTGTGTGTTAATAACGAATCCTCATGTGAACAAATGTCCTGCACGAGTCCGTGCTAGGGCTCTTCATATGCGCTTTGTTTACGTATTGTCTCAAAAATAAAAACTGGACCAACACCAGTGATTTGCAGTTGAATTCAAACTAAAATAAAACTAACATTCTTGTCTGTCTCAGTTTTCCACTGTTAATTTGGCACCTGTGGGTGTGTGTAATCGCTCCTGATTTAATAACAGAACAACTAGAAAAAAGTCCATAGGTTGCTTTGTGATCGAGAAATCTTGGCTTTGGTCGTTGGCCAAAGTCCCTCCAGAATCTGGAACTCTTCCTTGGTCCATTATCCACATTTCTGCAAAATTTCATTAAAATCGAATAACTTTTAAATTATTTTGCTAACACTCAGGCAGGCGATGACTTTGTCATCTCTGTGCTCTGGTCTCTGAGTGTCCTGTCGTGTGTTTCCTGCAGCACGTGTTCCACCTGGAGCAGGAGGAGTACGTCCGGGAGGAGCTGGCCTGGAACAGGATCGAGTTCAGCGACAACCAGCAGTGCATCGGTCTCATCGAAGGGCAGCTGGGCCTGTTTGATCTCTTAGATGAGGAGTGCAGGGTCAGTCCGCCACGCCCCTGCCTCTCTTCTCTTTCCTCCAACAAAGATGACTCCTATGATGGAGCGTCAACGCTCTCGTCTCTGACCCGCAGATGCCCAAAGGCTCGGATGAAAGCTGGGTGCAGAAGCTGTACGACCAGCACCTGAACGGCAAACCTCACCCTCACTTCCGCAAACCTCGCATGTCCAACAGCGCCTTCATCGTCCTGCACTTTGCCGACACAGTGAGACTCAAACACTAAACGTTACTCCGTACCCGAATCATCTGCTAGTAAAGCCAGTTCAACATTCAGAACCTGTATCCATCAGGTGCAGTACGAGTGTGACGGCTTTCTGCACAAGAACCGAGACACGGTCTTTGAGGAGCTGATCAACATCCTGAAAGCCAGTCAGGTAGCTTGTTTAACACTGGACTTCATTACTTCATCCGTGTTTTTAAGAGCGTGCGTTGTGCGTCCGTGTGTTAGTCTGAGCTGGTGGCCGAGCTGTTCCAGCAGCAGGGAAACCTGAGCTCGGGGGCTAACGGGAGCGTCCGCTCAGGGAAACGAGCCGCCAGAGAGCACAAACTGACCGTGGGCTTCCAGGTGAGCTCTCACGACCGCACTCATGTGCTTTATGGGCTGGATTTGCTCCTAACGGCGTGTGTCCTGGCAGTTCCGTCAGTCCCTCCAGATGCTGATGGACACCCTCAATAACACCACTCCTCACTACGTCCGCTGCATTAAGCCCAACGATCTCAAACAGGCTTTTTTGTACGTCTTTCTTCTTCTCTTTGTTATTTTGCGATACCTCCGTAGGGGGAGGGGGGGTTAGCTGAAATCTGCTGCTTGTCCAGGTTTGACCCCAGGAGGACGGTGCAGCAGCTGAGGGCCTGTGGTGTGCTGGAGACGATCCGCATCAGTGCTGCAGGTTATCCATCCAGGTACTGACCTTCTGGGTTCTGACTCTTACCGATGTAGCTGATACAGAAGGAGTAGGTTTGTTGCCTGTTGCTATGCAACAAGGATGCTGCGGCACAAATATTTGGCTGTTAGAACAACAACTTCACTTTCTTTTTTCTCCAGATGGACGTACGAGGAGTTCTTCAGCAGGTATCGGCTTCTGCTCCGTGGACCTCAGAACCTGGATTGGGCCCAGGCCCTGTGCAGACAGGCCCTACCTGAGCTGATTCCGGACCCCGACCAGTACTGCTTTGGGAAGACTAAAGTGTTTTTCCGGGCTGGTCAGGTGGCTTTCCTGGAGAGGCTAAGAGCCGAGAGGTTGCGCGGCGCCGCGGAGATCATCCAGAGCCGAGTCAGAGGGTGGCTGGCCCGGATTAGATACACCAGGCTCCAACAGGCGGCCGTCACCATACAGAAGCACTGCAGAGGGGCCCTGGCCAGACGGTGAGTGGAGACACACGTCTAGCAGGGAGAAATTTCCACATTTCTGCATTTCCAATTAGTCAGTTTGAAGATGAACTTAATAAAACCCTTTTGCTTTTGACCCCTCGCTGGATTTGGATGCAGCCTGGCGCAAACTTTGCGCTACTCCAAGGCCGCTCTCGTGCTCCAGAAGAGCTACCGCATGGTTGTGGTCAGACAGCTGTTCCTCATGATCCGACAGGCCACCGTCACCATCCAGGCCTTCACCAGGGGTGCGCTGGCACGCCGCAGATACAGACGGGTCAGCGTTTAACCCCAGTGTCGGCCTCGCCATTAGCTGCTGGCGCTGGCTTTTCCGGCTTTGTGTTTGATCGTTGCTTCTCTGACAGTCTGAATATTGACATTATAAATCGGTAAAGAGCTGAAAACTCTCCCTCCGCAGTTGGTGGCAGAGCGGGCTGCCGTGTCGCTCCAGGCCAGGGTGCGTGGGTGGCTGGCGAGGCGCGCATACAAACAAGTACGTGCAGCGGTGGTGTTCATGCAGTGCTGCGCACGCCGCAGGGCCGCCAGGAGGGAGCTGCTGAAACTGAAGACTGAGGCCCGCTCAGTGGAGAGGTTCAGAGAGCTCAACAAGGGCATGGAGGTCAAGCTGATGCAGCTGCAGCTGAAGGCCGACTATCAGGTGGGTGCAGGCGGCTGGAATCTGGGATGAGGTCAGCGGGAACATGATGGCGAAGCTGCGTTTCGATGTGTGCAGGCCAGAGAGAGCGCAGCTCTGAGAGAGACACTGCAGGTCGAGCGAGAGGCCTCCTCCGCTGAGCTGGAAGCCCTGAAGGCGATCATCCAGAAGCTAGAGGGGGAAATCCGCGAGAAGCCTCCGCCCTGCCCCGTCATCAGCGAGGATGAGGTGGAGGCGCGCAGGAGAGCGGAGGAGAAGGCCGCCCAGGAGATCCTTCAACTCAAAAAGGCACATTTCCCCATCCGACAAACGACAGTGGTTTCAGGTTGTTGTTGTTTTTTATTGTCTTTTCTCTTGTATTTAAGGAGGTCCAGGGCCTGCAGAGAGAGAAGGAAGTCTTCTGCAAAGAGGCAGAAAACCTCTCAGCTCGCTTGCTTGAATCAGAGAAAGAAAAAGAAGGTAAAAGTCACACTTGTGGGATCCACAAGGGCCCGACTGATGCTTAACAGTGTGCAAATGCAACCCAATACTAGGCTCCATATTTAGATAAAGGAAAGAGAAAATAAAAAAGGACTGGACAAAAACAGGCAAATAAACCATCCTAGAATATAGATTTTTCAATAAAGACTTTCAATGTTAATAGAAGAAACACAGATTTGAGTTCTTTCTCTTTCAGTCCCTGAGCCTGGACTAGAAGGACATGAATGAATTTTTGGTTGTCTCAGTTATCTTAATATATTGACCTGAAAAAGCCTAGTGTCCATCTGCTACCTAGAGTATTAATCAATGTGTGTGTGTGTGTGTGTGTGTGTGTGTGTGTGTGTGTGTGTGTGTGTCCTCAGAGCACATGCAGCAGGCTGTCTCCCAGGAGTGTGCTGCTCTGAGGGCAGAGCTGGATGAGGAGAGAAGGAAGTACCAGGGTCTCCTGAGAGAATTCAACAGGCTGGAACAGAGATACGACAATCTAAGGGACATGAGCCTTCTTACCGAGGTTCTCTCTGGCTCTCACACACACAGGCGTGCACACACGTGTGCGCACACACACACACACACACACACACACAGAGTCTAAAAACCGTCTCCTTTTCTTCTAAAAAAAGGGCAACAGAGGTCACAGACGGACCGACTCTGTTCAGAGCCTGAGCATTGAGCCTCCGTCCCCCACTCTGCTGTCCCCCCAGTCCAACACCCCCCTCTCTCTCTCTCCCTTCCCCTCTGCCTTTCCCTCCCCTGAGGAGGTCCGCAGGGTCAGCGTGACCTCTGCCAATGATGAGAGAAGAGTTTCAGTGTGGCGGTCTGACGCACCAATGGTGAGTGAGTTCAGTGAAGAGAAAATTCCCTTGCTGAGACCTTTTGCTTCCTCCGACCTGTGACATCGTCTCATCGTGTGACAGAACCAACTGATGGAGAACCTGGATGTCTCCAGAGACCCAGCCGTGAAGCTGAAGGGGGAGGACCTGGCACTCGCTTACGATGCAGTCCGGGTGGCCAATAAGTCGGTCTTCTTCTTCTTTCACGTCTCCAGAACCTCAGTTTTGGTGTGTGGCGCTGTGATTTGTGCGTTCCAGGTTCCTGGAGAGTCAACTGCGTGGCCAGCGCTGCCAGCAGGAGGAACAGCTGAGGTCTCTGCAGCAGCAGCTCAGCCAGGCCATCTTCAGCTCCTCTGCTGGTGCACAGACGCAGGTATCAGCTGTACGGACAGGGATGACGTTACATATGCCAGGAGGTAATAGACTGTAATACATATGCGCATGTGACAAGCACCTACAGGAGCTGTTGGAGGCCAGGGAGCAAGAGTGCATCCGGCTAAGGAGGCAGCTGAAGGAGCTTAAAAGCGCAGCGTCGCTCCGACAACTCCTGACACACTGTGAGAACTCTACAGATCTGAAGCTGCGTCGGCCCATTTCTGCTGGGTCTATTTCTTCACCTCTGCATAGGTAACGTTGGGTTTATTCGTTGGGTTCCAGTTCTCCCATCCACTTCCAACCACGAGACGACCCCCTCTCTACCCCAGAGGAAGCCTGCAGCAGCAGCAGGTGGTTTACTGGAATGTAGGAAGAGAGACGAGAACAAGCTGATCAAGAACCTCATCACAGGTCGGACCGAAGCCTCCTTAGTTCTTAACATTACACATGAGCTGTAACTTCTCCCTAATACTCCCAGTTTGGGCTCTTCTTAGTCTGCATGAGACACCTTCTCACTTGACCTCGTTGCTAAGGTTTTTGGCAAAACATTTACTGTGCTATTCACTTTTCAACAAAACCACAACACCAACAGCCAGAAATGGCATCCCTGAGATGCTTTCTGCTCCCTCTCGTGTTTTCCTTGTTTCTCTAAAATCGTTCCACTCGTTCACTCGCTAAATTCATGCTTTTTAAGCCTTGTTATGTCCGTGGCTCGTCAGAATCCTTTCCATCGCTCTTCCGATCTCTCCTCTCACTGTTTCCTGCGCTCCCCGACCTCCCCGTCTCTGCTCCAGACCTGCGTGTGGACAACGCCCTGGCTCTGCCGCCCGGCCTGCCCTCCAGCGTGCTCTTCCTGTGTGTCTGTCAGGCCGACTGCAGCGGAGACCGGGTCCAGGCTCGATCGCTGTGCAGCGCCGCTGTCACTGCTATGAAAGCAGCTGTGAAGGTAACCTCAATCTGCTCGAGGCGCCGTATGACCAGAGTTTCGTAGCGTGAAGGCTCGTGCCGGGGAGGGCGGGAGGGTCTCACTGACAAGGATTCACTGACAAGTGACTTTAAAACCCTTTTTTTAACCTTAAATATCATATATTGTCTGAAAAGGATGCAGGCTGTTGCACGTTTCTATCTTTGCTGAAGCTTCACCTTCACCTCCCCGGCAGAAACATGGGAATGATTTGGACATGACTGCTCTGTGGCTGAAGAACGTCTACCTGTTGCACGACCTGTTGACGCAGCACTCCCTGAAGGAGGTGAGATGTGGAAATATTCACCATATTACCGACTGTAAACTGAATCTCTGTTGTGCTGGGGGGCCACGACTGTTCAGACCCTGGACTCAGATGACCTGGTTCCCCTGAGCATGAATGTGAGTGACCTGATCCGAGCCCTGAGTGACCTCTGCATCCAGGCCTATCAGCAGCTCCTCTCCATCACTGAGAAACGCCTGCAGAGCATCATAGGTGCCGTGACACTGGCCGTGATGTCGGCGCTCTACCCTCTGCTTTTTGTCCAACTGCCTGTTTTGCCCTCCCCCAGTTCCTGCCCTGCTGGAGAGCGAGAACATCCCGGGTCTGTCAGCATCTACAGTCAAGCTGGTGACATCCAGGAAGCGCTCTGGCTCAGACCCAAGGCCGGTTGCCGGCGAGGTTCCCACCATGGCGTCGGTGCTGAGGGAACTGGGAGCCCTCCACACGGCTTTGGCCCGTCAGGATCTGCCCAGGACGCAGATGGAGCAGGCCTTCCACCAGCTCACCCACCATATCTCTGCTTCTGCCCTGAACAGCCTGCTGCTGAGGAAGGACATGTGCTGCTGGAGCCGTGGCATCCAGATTCGGTAGTAAAACCTAGTGTGTATGATGAAAACACACACCCACACACACACGCCAGATTATCTGCGGGGGTCAGAGCCACGCATGCCACTGCAAATTTGGTAACCATTTATTATTCAGCCTCTTTTCCCTGACATGCAGATACAACGTGAGCCTGATGGAGGAGTGGCTGCGGAGCCGAGGCGTGCTGTCAGGGGGAGCTGTTGCAGCATTAGAGCCCCTCATCCAGGCGGTTCAACTGCTACAAACCGGGAAAAAGACCGAAGCGGATGCGCAGGCGCTCGTTCAGACCTGCACCGCCCTGTCCAGCCAGCAGGTGGCCCTCTGCTCATCTACGCTTACACTTGTGACTTCAGCGTGCTCGTCTCTCTAATGACCTCTGATTGGTTGTACAGATTGTGAAGATTCTGACCCTGTACACCCCCCACAGTGACCTCGATGAGAGAGTCACGGTGAACTTCATCCGGACCATCCAGGTACGTTCACGATAGTCGCGTTTTGACCCGCGCTCGACTTTGTGCGCCTCACGTCAGCGGTCTGTCTCGGCAGGGTCTTCTCAAAGGACACTCTGATGGCCAGCCCCCGCAGCTCCTGATGGACGTCAGACGAGTGTTCCCCGTCACATTTCCCTACTCGCCTCCCCCCGCCCTCCACGCCGAGCAGTTAGTCATACCAGACTCCCTCAAGATCTCCTTTCTACGCAGAGTTTAGAACATCCTCTTCACCCTACAGCAAATATTAGCTCATTTAAATCCCAAACTATTTAATTTAGTCATCTCAAAGGTAAATTTATTTAAATTCCTCTCTCTCAGAGGAGTTTATAGCACCAATATGGCAACAAAACATGGAGAGTAACACCTTTTTGTTGTCAGAAATAAAGTTTTGACAAACTATGCAGGTTTTTCCCCATCATTTTATTGGAGGCAAAAAGACAGTCACACTGGAGACCCTGTAACCTTCAAGCCCCAATAAGAACAACCAGAATAAAAAACAACAACCCAAAATTAGAAACATCTCGTGTATAAAATAAAACTCATGCGAGTACTTTGTACCACTACACATCATCAGTAATACATATTTATATATTCACAAACATCTAAAAAATAGAAAACAACCATTAATGGAAATATCAAAAGAAAGGAGACAACACCTGGCATCAAACATCAAATAATTATGCGTGCTGGCACAATATACATATTTTTTGTTTGTTTCATTGTTCCTATCATGCACCTCATGCTGGAAGTAGCGGCCCAGCGTTGCAGTGCAGATGTCTGCGTGTCCTGGACAGAACATGCACGTCTGTCCACTCTGTGTTCGTGTGCTTTTCCTTGTGCTTCGAGCATCGATCCTTGTTTTTCGCGCCAGGGCGGCGTCCCGACGCGCTGACTGAGCAAACCGAGGGGCGAAAAACTCGCTCCACTGGGGTTTCATTGTCGACAGCAATTGATAAAGATGATTTTTCGTGGCATTCGGAGTTATGCGACAATTGTGCGCCTGCTATTTAAAGTTATTACAAGACTGTGCAGATAAACAAAAGCTTGTACGCACCAGAGTGACTCCACTTTACGTTCAACCGTCCATTTCTGCCTTGAAGAACTAGCTTCCATTTATTCACCTGCGGTGAGTACGCGACCTTCGTGTCCCGTCAACAATAGCTACATATCCCCACTGGGGCTCACGGGCACATAATTCCTGACTGCCCGGTCACCCAGAGTGGAATTCAAGTCTACAGAAGAGCAGCAAACTTCGCTCCTGCGTCCGTTCCACCCTGGAAACGACAGCTGACCCCCCTCCGAGCCAGATTATTTTAGGTGTTGTACAAACAGATGTCAGCTCAACCACAGCTGCAGTATTTGGCCCGTTACTATAGAGACGGCATTTACAACGTTATCAGACAAACGGGTGTGCTGATATAAGAACAATCCACAATGTAAACATTATAAGACTGCTTGGAAGGACTCATCTACACGGATTTCTAGACATTAGATGCATAGAGTTCAGGTTATATACCATGTTCAAAGGGGGGAGGAGTGTGATTAATTTACCAATGGATTGTTGGGGGGGGGGGGGGGGGGAGTCCTCAATAGTGGCTACTTCATTAAAAAAGGATACTTATCACTGTCACGCAACAAGTCTTTATCAAATGATATTGTGGAAACTCTAGTTTTTAAAATCTTTAAGCTTTTATCCTTTTAGTAGAAAGGTTGAAGTAGACCTGTTATCAGGGCGTATTAAAAGCCCCGCGCTGTTAGCCGTCGGAGTCTTCACTACACTACCCCTCTAGACCCTCTGTTAAATGTCAGGCCCAGACTTGGTGCTGTCTGGGTCTGCAGCCCTTAAACTGAGGTCTGAATTCTGGACCGTCAGAGTTCCAACCTCTGCAGCTGGATCCTCTGGGACCGGGGATCGTGGCTCGATGATTGGTGCCTTCTAATGTCGGTGACCCTCACCGGCAGTGAACCTTAGAGAGGGTCGCTCCTGACACAGAAAGCTCCAGTTTTATGAGCACGTTTTGAGTTGGCAAATTGCTTTTAACAAGGAAGTAGCAGCCTCACCGTTTCATAGAAGAACGGTGCCCCCAGCCGATAAATCGGTCCTTCTACCCACCCAACGGGATTTAAAATACAAAACTCTCACAACAAAAGACAAGTCTCTCAAAGTAATTCTGAAGTTAATTATGTGCACGGCTCATTTCTTGGTGATGGCTTCCTGTCTGCACATTTACAGGTAACAGGCAACACGGATGGCTACGATAGGAAACGTTACACCAGTAGAACCGCAGTCGCACTCAAATCACACACACCCAGACAGACACACAGAAGAATCTCTCGTTCAGGAGGGTCAACAAGACAAAGGCATTAAGGGTGTCAGGCAGTGTGCTGTTACAGGGTACAGACGGACAAGAACAATCTGAAGTCCTGCGTGTGTGTTCCCACTTCTATTATATCTATTTTCTATCATTTGAAAGAAACTAAATAGTGCTTTGTACCCAGTGCGTGTTTCCTACTGGATGTTTGGAATGTCTGAGGCCTTGCAGCTGCTGTGTTCTCAGTAATGGGTCAGTTGGACACTTGGTCCTGTTGCGTTGTGCTCTTGGCATTTTCTTTCAATATCTGTTGGCACTTGCGGTCCCTCCTCTGAGTGAGTGAGAGGATGTGGGAGCGCTAGCCAAAATCTTTAAGGCTACGAAGAAATCCTCACCCTGTGTGCGCGTGTGCGTGCTATGAATTGCTCACCAGCAGTGTGTACTCTGTAATCTCAACCTGTGGTGTGACGTGTGGTCAGTTTAGCTCTGAAAATATTTACAGCGCTGGACGTGTGGCGATTCTCGTCATCTCTGCTATGAAACACGGGCTCGTCAAGGCAGCGTTTAGCCGCGGCTCAGCGGGACCCCTGCGGCAGCCGTGTCTGATGTTACCCTTACGGAGGCGGTTGTTGTCTTAGCTGCGGCCCTCCTCTGCAGAGCGCTGGTCGGACTTGAGCTTGACGAACTCCTTGGCCACGTCGTCGTTGTTACGTTGGGACAGGATGCGCAGGACGGTCAGTCCGGTCTCGTCCATGTGGATGCGTTTGCCCAGCGGCAGCCAGCAGGCCACGCTGCCCTTGGAGGCCACATCCTTCAGCTGCAGGACAGCCATGCCCACCGTGCGGTCCTCCCGGGCGAAGCAGTAGTCCTTCACACACACCTGGAGCTCGTAGCACTCAGGACCCACCTCGTTGCTCAGGGTGCTGCGGAGGAGAGGTCAGTCGCTCACGCGTTCTGGCTTTGACGACAGCAAACCTAAATCAGCCTCATTACTCACAAGGTGAACGTTTCGTTGTATTTTGGGGCCCAGCTGTTGTTCTTGGACTTGGTGGCGTACTTCCTCTTCTTGTCGCTCAGGTGGGGGCCGATGATGAAGACCTCCACGAAAGGACGGAAAATCCCCTGAGTCTGCCAACGCAGGTCGTTGGCGGCCACCACTGCGAGAGACGGAGAGAAGAGAGAGTGGAAAGAGCAGAGCTACGATGCTGGACTGGACTCTAAGAAGAAACCCAAATATTCACCCCCCCTCCTACCTTTGACCGTAACCTTGTGCTCTCCAGTGTTGGGATGAGTGAAGATCTCCACATGAATGGACACCTCTCCCACAGCATCCTCCACCCCCGAGCCTGACAGGACAGAGACGGGTCACAGACCAAACACAGACCACTACCCCACATTCCCCTCCTCCTGCTGCTAGTTCAACTCCCCATTGATAACCATCCAATGGATTTGTTTCCTCCACTCCACTAATTCCTGAATAATCACCAGGAGGAGCTGAAATGTGGCGCGCTGGCCTCTTTTAGGTTTGTTTCGTGGTCTGGAAGTGACAGACAAAGCTGCTATGAGGGGGTAACTAACAAACAGCATCAATTACATCTGTGATTTCACAAATTTAAAGATCATCCGAGGGGACAAAAACTGCTTTTTTTATTTTCCAATGAAGAGGTCATTTGGAGAGGACAGTCTTTTATACCCCCTCATAGATGCACCGTGTCTGCTAGGATGTGGGGTGGTTAGTAAAGAGGAAGAGCCCCCCCCTTCATCCCCGACATGCTTCAGATGGATCAGGGCAGGTGGACACACCCATTCCGGGGTAAATCCCAGCATGGCAAGAGGGAGGATGAGAACACACCAGCCTCTGAAGTAAAGCCTGTCTGAAAGGTGCCGTATTAATATTTTACAAAGATGACTAACATGCTGTAGTTGGAAAGTGTCATTTATAGACAGAAGATTTCTTCCTGACTGTTGTGGGCAAATGGGAGTTTATCCAAGGACATTTCCAGAAGGATCCAGAGACAGATGGACATTGGTTTTCAGCCTTTTAATGAGTGTCTTTGCTCTGTTGCCGGTGTCTTTGTGACCAGCAGCACGTGTGTGTTTTTAAAACAGCCTCCCACTGAACGCGGCGTCGGTGGGAGATTAGATGGCGGAGAGACGCTGGCACGCCGTTCTTCGTATCTCTCCAGGGAGCATTATGGGCTTGTTGGTCTGGTTGCCAGCGGGACCAAAGAGAGCAGCAGTCATCCATCTGGACTTTTCTGCTCGGAGGAGAACGCCCACGAGAGATCAGACAGAAACTTCGTCGACCTTTCTTCTTCTATCACAGGCGGCTTTCAAACCTTCAGCAGAGATAAAATCTTGACAAACTCGGAGTGGGAAAAAAAATGAGTTTGGACGCGAATAAAAGTCCAGGAAGCCTGAAATCTGTACGAGCAGCCGTGCGGCTAACGAGCATCATCGCTGCTTTTAGTCAGTGTTTTGCTTTGTTTGTCCAATTTTGACCGGGCGCAGGAACAGCCCAGTACTTGGATAGTTCACCCCTGCTGGAAGGAGTAAACGTGCGCCGCTGTTGGTGCTTCACTGTCAAAACACCGACCGTCTAAAGCCTCCGCGCTTTCCGGGGAGCACAATTTAAACCCTTTGATACTTATTTAAAGTGTCAGGAATCAGATCACCTGACCCAAGGGGCTGTTTTCCGATTGGCTCTGCCTGTGTGATGGATGGCGAGCTGAGCACCGTTGCTCATCGCCACTGCCGGGGGCTGCGCTGCACGTGGGAGCGGAACACGTGCGCGCGTCTGCATGTTATAATAGAGCACTCAAAGACGGGGCTGGGGGAGCCCAGACTGACATCATCGTCACTGCGGCCTCGTTCCTTCCAAACAGTGCAGGACGGTTGATGACGTCAGGGAAAATGACGTCCTGTTGGATTTCCAGTGAGTCGGAGCTACTACGGACCCACTCAGCCTCACACAAACATACAGGTTCTCGGCCCGGGGGGGCCTCTCTTGATGGTATCATGCTGGACTAGGGTTCCTCCATACTTTAATGCATTTGTGTCTCCATGGCTGATGTCAGCACGTCATGCTTTGGCGTCTGCTCATACATACGCTCCACCGCGTATGTATTCAGTGCAGCTCTGTTCATACAGACATCAGTGTGTGCATTACATGCATGAAGGCATAAAGTCTATGTCTTCACTGTCGCGGTGGGTATGTGGAAGAGGGCGTGTGCAAAGAAGATGCAGAGATAGAAGAGCAGTGGGAGTATCTGTGCATTGCATTTGTCTGTTGGAATGAGTCTGAACAGGCAGTGGGGAGTTTCAGGATGCACATGAGGGGTGTGGAGGGTGGAGGTAGTTGGGCATTGGTCTGGAGGGGTTTTTGGTGGTCCTGGAAGTCTCAGGTCCTGAAGCTGAGAGGCAACATACCCTTCTCTGGGTACACATCCTCACTAGTGGTGAATCTCACCCCCTTCCCGCCGAACACTGGCCCACAGATGGGACAGTAGGAGCGAACAGACAGAGAAAGCAGAAACATGTAGAAAAATACAATGTTGGAAAGGTTGATTTGATGAATTAGAGTCACAAACCACTTTTAAGAGGATATTGATTTTCTAACACGCATTTATCGTCTCTCTTTCAAATTGAACAGATCTAACAGCTCTCCTCGTGGAACATGCAAGCGTGGCTTTTTTTTATTTTTATAAAAGTGCAGCTAATTAAATTTTTATCTACCATCTACTAGATGATATTTCTAGCAGCGGTGCTCAGGGACAGGGAGGCAGCATCCCTGCTTCCACAAAGACGACGACTGTTACGCAGCCATGAAAAGCTGAGCAACAGAATCAAAGGACCGAGTGAAAAGTGGGGGCAGATATTTGTTTTGTTTTTTTCTTTCCCTCAGCAAATGGCTGTCAGATCATGTAAAGACCGGCCTTTGTGCGTCCAGAGACGGGCTAATGGTAGACTCATCATTTCAGAGCGAGTAGAATCTGCTGTGCAGCTGCAGCCTTGATGCTTGGAAGAACCGTCGGCTGGAACTGCTGAGCAGAATGCACATGGTGTACAGACGGGCGCAATTAGATAATCGTGGTGCCATATATTACATTTTCTAACGACACACCTGATAAATGAGAGTACTGGGAATGTAATTGTCTTCTAAAAGAGAGAGAAAAGGGAAGAGCGTCCGGTGAGGATATTACCTTGGGCGTTCTGCGACTGGACAAAGGTCTTAATGAGTTTATCTGTAGCCTGGGTGTAAAGCGACAGGGCGTAGTGCAGAGACAGCAGGTCAGGACTCTTCTCCAGGAAAGTCTTCTTCAATCCGACGCCGCCAGCATGGAAATATTGCTGTATAGATAAATATAAATCAACTTTCTCAGTCTCACAAACCTTTTGTAAATAGATGTACAAATAAAAATGACCCTTGATAAAGTGTTATGATTATCAATCGACCCCAAGTCTTGATCATTAAAAAATAACTCTTACACCACTTATTCCTAATCAGGATAGTGGGGTGTGCTGGAGTCTATCCCAGTGGTTTAGGAGACAGGAATCAGGTCTCCAGTTCATCACAGGACAAACAAACCACTCACACCCTCACATCTAGGAGCCATTCCTCAAATCACAATGTGTGTTAATGGGCCGTGGGAAGATAGGAAGCACCTGGGCACTGGGAGAGTCCCATAATAAGCTGCATTCACAAGATCTGCATCTGACTGAGGGTGCTGGTAAAATATGTACCTTGATAGTATCCAGCGCCAGCTCTATTACAGCGCACTGCTTAGGAGTGAGTGCTTTGGCCTCTTCACGAACCATGTGCTCCTGGAGGCCAAAAAAGAAACCACACATCAATGACCCGTCCACCTGGATGAAGTGATACCAGGCCCAGAGCCACGGGGTGCTGTACCTTCAGCTTGGACAGCTGTCCCAGCTCCTTTGCAGCATTAAAGATGAGCTGAGTGCCCTGGAAGAGACAGAGACAGTGGGGCAGATGGAAGAAAGGTGGAGAGAAGGGTGCTGTTGTTATTATCATGACAATAAAGGGCAGTAGTAAACAGCTTAGTGTCACACAGAAGACGGCGACATTTCTGACACACTCGTTTACAGTCACTCTGAGCCGCTTTACAGACGTCAAGGTGCTTTTTCCTTCAAGTGCTGCTATCACACTTATCTGGGTTTGATTTGTTCCAAAGAATCTCTCTCTCTCTCTCTCTCACACACACACACACACACACACACACACACACAGAGTGAGACACTTCAGTGAGAGAGGAAAATGACTCAGCTCGCATTAAGGCAAACAGAAAGGACATCTCATGCCCCAGACATGCACGCACGCACGCACGCACGCACGCACACAGCAGCAAGTTGCATGGTGGCATACAGGTGTTATTCCCCGTAATAATTCCAGCCTGATGTAATATTTTGACAAGTAATTTTATCATTAATTTCTGATCTTTGATCAGATTGCTACACGTCTGCAAATGATGATATTCTAATTCCCTGAGACGCCCCATCAGGTGAGAATTGAAGTCCTGACAGGGTACATTTTTGCAAATAGCTGCCTAAGATTCTAAGCCGAATTTCGAGGCTGGGAAGCGTAGGTGGTCACTGCGGCAACATTCCCCAGTATGTAAACAACATACACAGAGGGACGCCGTTATCTAAATACAAGTGGAAAATCAATACCTCCACTGCTTTATTTGACTGTCGAGCTGAGGAGGAGAGACGAGACAGAGAGAAAACATAGAGGAGAAAGACAGGACACACTGATCTTAAGGGGTTTAGTCCTTACATCACTGTGAGAAGCACTCTTCAGCCTCCCCTGGAAAGAGAGTGCGTGGTTAATACTTCAGTCCTTGCATTCTCACTTCACTTTCACTGGCTACATAAAAACCATCAAAAGTGTATATCCTAACTTGTGAAATATTAGGAAATGGAAAGAAGATTGTTATCACCACAGACACAGAGGTTTGGCCTGCTTTCATTTCACTAATTAGCGTGTTCACCAAAGCAAAGCTGATATTTGGTTCCTGCTGCTTTAATATAGGGCAAATAAAATACAGTTTAACAGCTGGTGTACAAAGACGCATCTTTCATGAGGGAGGAATGTTGTTGTACCTCTAATGATATTAAGAGTCACTTTTACTAAGCTTAAATGTTATTTACAGGGAAAACGTAGAAACAATGTAAGCACATATTATGATTATCATGAACGATAACCCTGTAATAACTTCAATACACTCTTAATTTTATGTTTTTAGGAGTGAAAAAAAACAAGAAATTATATAATCCGTTAACTAAAGGACTTTTTGTCAACCTCACACCAGTGGTAGAAGGGCTATATGTCTAAAATATTAAATAAATCATTAATTACCATGAAATTAAGTATCTATATTTATGTTTTTACTTCTTTAACATGCATGAATACCTTCTCAATCCCCCTTCAGAACTGATACATGACATGACTCCCTTTACGCTGCCTATTCTAAATGGTGTTATGTTAGTAGAGAGCTGCTATAAGCTGTAAAGAGCATGAAGGGGATTTTTTTTTCATGGTACATTAAATGCATCCTCAGTCATAATTATCAATTCAAACCAATGATGATTTTCTGTGCCATAATATAACACCATCAAAGTGACAAGAGAACATGAAATCAAACCAGGACAGACCAACAGGGTGGGTCTGCACAGACAAACAGCACGATGTTGTACAGTCTCCTGAGAGAAGACTGCAGGGTTCAAATAGATCAGATGCAAGCAATAAACCCACAGTGGGTAGTGCAGAACGGGTGGGACAGGTAGGGATAGCTGGAGGGGGGGCAGAAGTTTAGAACAAGAGCAGGACACCAGAGACCGAGCCACCAAGAGGTCAGAATCACCTCACCAGAGTCTGAATAAAAGAACACAATGCACGAGAAAAGACAAGGCGACACCGGGCGCAAGACAGGAATTCCACTTCCTGTTTGAGGAGAGTGTTCAGGTGGGGGGGGGGGGGACTGTTGAGGGAACCTATCAGAAGCAGTCAGTAATGCACCATGCTTCTGTCTTCTCAGGCGAGAGACAGTGTTGGAGAGGAAGAGAAGAGAAGAAGAAATACAGGAGAGATGGGACAGTTCTGTGAGGTGAGGCTGTGAGGAGGGACAGGGGGAATGTTGGGCATCAACAGGGGGAATCACAGCCACATACAGAAGAGAACCAAACCACTGTTGACGAACAGACAGACACACACACAGGAGTGCTGTACTTACAATCATCTGTGGAGGGAGAGCGGTGGGAGCGGGATGTAATAGTAATCACAACAACAACCAGAGAAAAGGGTCAGTCAAGCTGCAAAGAGCCCCACATCAGTTAAAAAAAAATCCAAATAAGCAAACTAGTCTGGGCCCGGAGCTGAGGCTGTGTGGACCAATTAAAACACCCAGCTAAAGCTAACATAAAAGGGTTTTGTCCTATACTTTTGTCTTATAGTGTATAAAATGTGAAAGTGAAATACACATTTTTCAGCTTTTCACAGCAACTCAAAAATAAGAAAGGTCAGAGTTCATTGTACCGCCTGATATCTGTTTTAGCCTTCTGCATGAGGGCTAAATGCAGACACAATCTGAACTGGTACACACAAAGCTCTTTGCTCGAAAAACCAAACACAAAAGGGCTGACAGATCAGAATCAAATAAAAATAAATAATGGCCTCTTTCCAAAAACGGGTGATTCTATTTGGGTCAGGTCCCCGGAGAAAAGACAGTAAATAAACATAAACAATATCCTGGCGGTCTGTGGAGCATTACTCATGTATGGAAATGAGGTATCTTTCTAAGTAATTCCAAAATGACAGCCATGGTGAACTCCTTTTATCACCCCCATCTTTGTCTCAAGTGTTTGAATAAATGTGATGTGAAAACCTCCTGTACGCCGTCATTAATGGGCCCATCTCCATTTGGACAAAACATTCCTTTGAGTCCCCTTATTCCCTCCTCCTCCTACTTTCTGCTCATGCTGCAGTCAGAGTGTGTATTGGTGCAACATATAGATTCGTCCAGCGGTCTACCTTATAGCTGCATTCCTTATGGAAATACAAAGTGAACCTCTTTGTAGCAACATTTACATATTTATGCGATGGGGAAGTAGAGCGGGCGCAGCGGCGACCGCCACCAGCTTCGCCCAAGTAGCTCGTCATTAAAATCTTGCACATTTTCAAAGGTGTGTGTGTGTGTGTGTGCGCGTGTGTGGCTATGCTCTCACTGTTTGATCTGTGAGTGGCGGCAGGACGATGGTCTTTTCCATGGTGTTCATAACCAGCTTCCACAGCTCCTTCAGCACGCGCTTCAGCACAGTCTTCTCACAGATCTTGGCAAACAAGGACAAGCTGGTGGGTGAGACAGAAGGAAGACGCGATGAATAAGGCAGCAAGCGGAGGGAGCTTCGTCTTTCTCGAAACGAAGGACTCACAGCTCAGAGAGGAGCTGTGCAGGAGGAACACAGTTTGTGTTAAGCCCTTCCCTGCCTGGGTGCCTTTCCAAGGTCTTTGTGACTGAGACTATAATATGATCATTAAAGCAATCCGCTGATAAAAGGTGGATTTAAAAATAAGACCCAAGACATCTCTGGTTGCTCACCAGTCTTTTCCACTTTTTTTGGAATCACTGTCCATTGCAGACACTATACAGAAATGTCGGTGCTGCTATAAGATTCATATATAAAAAAAACAAGCACTACGACAGTCAGAGTGTGTTTGTGAGGTATGAAAACGAATGACTGTCTCACTTGCTATCCAGGAACTCCATGATTGGCTGCAGAACGTTGTCAGCATCCTGGGCTACGCTGCTGGCATTGCCCACGTTTGAGGTTCCCTTCACCTGAGCCAAGATGTCTCCCATCTGCTTCACATTCTCTTCTATGTGCGGCTGGAAGCTTTAGTGGAAAAGCACAGTAAAAGCCCTGTGCCTGTGTGCGACACGTGAGTGACTAGGTGTGTTTGTACCTGACAGCAAAGACTCTGCTGAGATCATCCATGACGTTGTTGAGCTTCACCTGCAGGTCTTTCAGGATGTCGCTCGCCTCCACACACAGCTAAAGCACAGACACGGGAAATGCTTGAATGCTGAAATATGGATCATAAATAGAGCTGCTTAGAGCGTAAAATAGCGCACATCTTTCCCTCCCATGGCTTCAAACATCTTCTCCAGCTGAACCCTCAACTGCTGGATGTTGTTTATCAAGATGCAGGGCTGAGGACAGAGACAGAAATCAGCTCAGGAAATGGCACCACTGCAGCCTTTCACGTAGTAGCAATCTACAAACCTGCTGAGGAAATTTGTAATGTTTGGCCACTCACCACTTTCTCCATGCTGACATAGTTGGCGAACAATTTAGAGATGATGTCCGCATAAGACAAAAGGACATTGCTGATGGTCTGGAGGGGGGGAGGCAGTATTAACTCACTGGTTCCATTTCTACCTTTATAAAATTGCGGTTTCTCACCTTAGCAAATCGCTTCATGTAGTGCCCCACGATCTGTGGATCGGGACACTCGAGCTTCCTGATAATCTCAAAGCTCTGGTTAAGCTGGGAGAACACATCCACGACGGAACAGGAGAACAGGGCGTGTTCTGATGTGACCTGGAACTGTGAGGCAAAAAAAAAAGAAGCAAAATTACTTAAAGTTCAAAGCGGCGTAGGAGTAATGGGCAATTGTGGAGTAGCGTAGAAGTAATAAGGCAAAACGAGCGGGGCTGTAGGCTTCAGAGAAGGCAGCAGCAGGTGTGAACTGTCAGTACCTCGGCCTATTAGAGGCTATATTAAACCTGAATCTGGATATCGTTCAGAACCCACACAGTTAGACAGCCGTCGGAGCTTCCGTCTGTCAGCATGTAATTGGCTGCCGGTCACCGTCTGATTCCTAATTGGCCGGAGGTGAACAGGAAGGTGCTTCTCTGAATTCTTGGTAATGAGGTGGGGACAGCACACCTAAAAGCTCTGAAATGAAGTCACTGTCTTCCCCGTGTCACAAAGTTTTTCTTTCTTCCTTTAGAACAGAGAGGCCTTAAATTACTTTCTTTGAACTCCCAAAGAAAGACCACCTTTATTTAATGGGCTCCCTGCACCCGACCTTCTACCGTCACCTTCAAAGGATCCAGGAGGTGTTATAAACCTTGCTAACTTTGATTAGGACAGAGGACCTACCAAGGATAGATGACAGGAATCATGACTGGACAACAACATTTCTACAGGAGTGAGGGGAGATGAGAGGAGAAACTTTTACCCCATCTTTTTTGTCTCTCTCCAAAGCGCCATGAAGGAAATCTCGAGACACTTCCTCGTTTTCGTCCAACCACTGAATGACAAAAGGCTCAAACCAACTGCGGAGGGAAGAAAAACGTGTCTGTTACAAATGCAGAGAGACAGTTTTGCTAAGGTTGCTGTAAAGCCGCTTGCGGGGGAGCTGTTACTCACGCAGGATATTCTGGCACTCTGCTCTTGAAGAAAGGTAAGTCCTTGCAGTACTCATTGTACAGCCACTTGACCTTGAAGTGTAGGTTCATGTAATCCGCACTCTTGCACAAACGATTTTTTTCATGCTCTAAAAGAAAAAAACAGTCATGCAGAAAAAATACACACTGGTGTAAAAATCAGACGTGCAGCGGTACAAACCAAACCCATGCACACTGGTGGAATATAATTGATGTTTATCTAATTCTAAAATTGTCTATTACCCTGTCTCATTTGAGGTAACTATATAAACTAAATCGGACAATTCTTTAATGAAATAAAGTCTTATCGCATGATTATATATCTAAGATATATGATTATATATCTATAAGATCTAACATGTCTCAGCACATCGTTTACTAGGCCTCACCCTCCATTGCATATTTCATATCCTGAGCAAACAGGTTCCACATCACTTCAGCACTGATTTTCCCCACATTAAGCTCCTGAGGAAATCTGTGGGAAACAAAGAGGCTCGGCCATTAACCATGAATATAGACAGGATTTGTGACGTTGAACATTCGGCTATTTTCTATATGTTTGCCTCTGATGCCCTGATCCGCTTCAATAATTAGATATTTCATTTTTAATTTACCATGAGTGAATATAAAGCACCTCTTCTTTATTAAATTGAGGAATCAGATAAGCGTCACAATGAATTTTCACAGGTATTTACCAAATGATGATTAATAATTGAAAGACCTACTGGTTTAGACAGGGAGTATATGAGTTCTTGTCCTCCTCGATAATGGAGACGATAAGGGTGATGAGTTTGGACCAGAAATCCAGGTTCTTGATGCTTGGCCCCTGCTCCTCTGGAGGCACAGGGCCCTGTTTGGCCTGGAAAAGTGTTGCCACATTACAACTCCTGTAACCACAAGTGTACTATTCTCCTTTTGAGCTTTCAAAGCTAAAATGTCGTAACTCAGATTTTAACCGGTCCTACATCCAACGAGCCTCTAAGAATCTGTGTGACCGCTCGTTGCTTTTCAAGTCTGAGAGAGTCCAAAATCCTCCCTGCGTCCTTAACTCATTAACTCGTGCGACTCGGCGGGACGGCTGTTGGGGCAGCTGCTTTGAAACCACTGAATATATGCTGAATGAAAGGCTCTGCAGGGGTTGTAGAGCGAAGAATTATCTTGCAGTGACTTGAACAAAATATAGCAACATCCCCTCAGGACGGCCTGTTTTATTCAAAAGAATGAAAATGGCTATTTGAAATACTCAGGAGGGGTGGGGAGTGGTGAGGCTGCTGCTATAATGAGGACTAGAGGCAAGTTCTAGGGATCCCTGCTGAAATCCAACATGGGATGATGGACAGAGGAGCCCGGCTGGCCGACAATAACTGGATAACGATGACTCACCACAAGCAAAAACTGTCATTGTGCTGTTACATTAAGCAGATACAGAAATGAAGCCGAGAAGGTCCAATACCAGAACCGGGGAGTGTCTGTCTCTCTAATGATGGTTAATGATGAGAATAAAAAAAAAAACCCTGGCTGGGATTTCAACGATTATCACTAACCTAATGGCCAGTGCTGCTTTTTCCTTAACAGAAAATGAGCCAGTGGCAAAGATGATAGTGAATACATAAATATTTAAAATAGTTTCTTGCACTGTCAGAAACGGGAATGGATCAGTTGTTAATCTGTTTATGAGAGAAAGACCAAGAAGTCTTACGGGATTCGTCTGATACTCGCGGCTGTACAGCTCGTGACAGTTATTGAAGATGTACTCGTAGGTGGAGTTGAGACAAGCTTTGACGCAGTCTTTGACGACCTGACTGGCTCTGGGTGGGGACTGGAGCTCTTGGACCTGAACAAAAACATGTTACGTTGCACATTCATACTCAAGACAATTTAGAGCTTCCTACATGGTAGATAGACCTGAATCATTAATAGTCCTGAATCATTAATACTGAACTATATAGTTTAGTTAGGCAGCATTAGCAAGTGACAGCACCTTCATCCTGAAGAAGGTGATACTGGTGAGGAGGTCCACCGTAGATTTCAGGTCCTGGAGTCTCTCGGGACTGCTGGCAGGGAAATTGTTCTACAGTAGAAAATAAAAACAGGTGCAACAGAGGATATTAGATTCATTGTTTTGTTTGCCAGGATAAAACACAGCAATGCAACTATTGTTCTTGTGTGGGTGTGCTTCTGAAATACAAGAAGTAAAAATCATTCCTAATGTGAGTGTGAATATCCAGCTAATGAGGACAATTTTAAGCTGGTAAAGAATGCAAACATAGAGGATGGACCACTTACTCTGTACATGGACAGGTCGATCCTTAGAGAGTTGTGCAGCTGGTCTAGAAGTTTGACAAACCGCTCCTTCTGTAAACGTCAGGGGGATCACAATTACTAAACAGCTGCACGGACACACAGAGGTCCTGTGAGGTCCTGTAAAGGAATTTTACTCACTCCAAAGTTGGAGGCAGCAAAGCGGTCAGAGGCAGAGACGTTGTTGGTTGCCTGGGTGGTGTGAGCGTAGTAGGCGTTGATGTTGGCCAGTAAAGTGCTCATGACGGCTGGCACACCCGGGCACATGTACTTGGATGACAAGCAGGCAAAGTGCCTGCGAAAGGGAGGCAAATGTGTGAGGAAATGATGAGTGAAGCAACTTTTGAGGTCCGGCTTTGACACGTACGTCATGGCCTGGTAGATGGATTCCACTCCATAACGCATGGCAAACTCATCCACGATCTCCTGAGGAGTCTCCTCAAAATAGACTTTCCAAGCATCATCACCTTTGGCATCGGGGATCTTCACCACGCCATTGTTCTGGATATCTGTCACAAAGTGGAAAAGGTTCTGCCAGAAAAGAGACGTGAGTCCACGTTGGAGGAATCTGTATTTTACAGTATTTTAGATGTCAGTGTGTTTGTGAGTGCTTTTGTTAAGCAGCAAATAAATGTTTACTAATCTAACCATTAAGCATTTACACTTTTTTGTAGCGGATTGCAATTTGTGATCAGACATTTCTCGTATATTTGCGCTGTGAAAGAGCCATTAAAACTACATTAAGACCACAAGGATGCGTTGTACTGGTCAACCGTGACGTTGCTGCAAAACCTTTCAAGTGGCTGGTGGGGCTTATGGCCGCTAATGTTCAGCATTAACACTGTTCACTGGGCCGCTTTGGTTCAGCCAGTCACCGGTTGCGTAATATAATGGCCCCTTTGACTGATCATCAAGCAGAGTTTTCAGCGTGAGGAGGGGCTTGAAATGTGTTTGATATCTGCATGTGGTCTTTGTCCTCATGCAGTATTCATTCCAGCTAAACCCAAAGTGAGCATCAGTCAAGCAAATTAACCCGTTTGGCTGGTTAATCATCGGGACCACTTCGGACAGAGACATACGCAATCTGCATAATTGAGCCTATTGAGTGGACGAACTGAGGAGGACATGTCCTTTTTTTGCAGGGAAGGTATATGATGTTTTGTCAGTGAGATCTGATTAAATTCATTTCTGCCAGTATCACAGTGATCTTACTTCATGCAGACAGGTGTACTGAACATGATAGGGGGCGACCGTCTCCTCTCCTTTGATCTCCACATTAATGTGCATGCGTATCGCTCCAGACACCGCTGATTTGTCTGTCCGCTTGTCTGCGAAGAGGACAAAAAGGTATACAGTTGGATCAATCTGCAAGGTGATCTGAACGGACGGGGAGAGGCTACGAAGGAGAACATAATCCCACCCACCCAGATTGTACCAGACGTCCATCTCTCCGCTCAGGGTGCGGACCTCGATAATAGTTTGGCCCAGGAAGTCGTCGGACTCCCGTTTGAACTTCTGCTTCACTCGAGACTTGATGTCATCATCTTCATCCCACACACGTACCTTGATCCGGTCTGAGGAGTTGTGACATTCGCTGAGGAGACAAAAGCTGGTTACAGATGAATCCATCATGGCATCAGTATAACACCAAAGGCAGGAAGTTCATCTCGGCTCACAAATTAAATGTCTCCTCCCAAACAGGGTTGAGGTTGCCATAGATAGTCTTGGTCCTCTTTTTCGTCTTCCCCACCTGAACAGTAACATATGGGTCACTGGAGCCGGTTTTATCCTTCGCCTGAAGACCTTGGGCACACAAAACTAGAAAGAAGGGAAAAAAAGAACAAAAGGGTCAACTACAGTGTGTGTATGTGTGTGCACGCGTGAATACATGGGCGTGTGTGTTCCACCAGATGCTCCCTAAATCATCTGCCCTTCTGCTCTACTGCCCCACAAACGACACCTGCGGTCTAGTCTATTTTTTACAGACAAAGTCCCGACGTGCACCGTCTGCTGTGTCTGGAGGTCGAGGGTGTTCCACCAATAGCCTTCGCACCTGTGATGCTGATCTTGGCCGACCACTTAGAGGTGCCGTCCAGCACGCTCTGCTTGATCTGCTTCATTTGGGTTACATGAGTAGCCTTGATGACGGTGAACACTTCCTGAATGAGCTCAAAGATCTCTGGTTTGTTCCTCTCACGGATCTTCATACGGTCTTTAAGAACCATGATAATGTTCTGGGTTCGATCCTCTGCGCCGTGTTTGGAGCTCTTCTCAGCTGCTCCTGGTGGAGATAAGAAACAGAAGCTAATACAAGGGCAAAATTACAACATGGACGCTGATGGTTAAATCATTGGATGACAGAGACAGGCAAACAAGTTTTTCTTTTACAGCAATGAGAAAATGCTGTACATGCTGAATATTGCCGTTATAGAAGAACACAATAGCAGAGCTATGAAAAACCGGGCAGAAAAGAACGAGATGACAAATGCCTTTAATATCCTCAAGAAAATGAACAGTATAGGAAAGCAGGCGTAAGGGGACAAGGGTTCTGTCCTCAGTAATGACAGAGATATGAGAAAAAGATGGAACAGATAAGTTCTTATAAGCAGAGAAAACAACAGTGATGCAAGGCAACAAGTCATAAATGATCCTCCAGCTTCCAGAAACATCATAAAAATATTTTAACAAATGCTTTTAAAGAAAAGTGTGACGAAGCTGCTTTTAAACCATGTGGTAAACATGTAATACAAAAGTAAGAATAACAACAGATATGTGTTAATATGGCTTTTCCTCATATCTTAATCCAGTCTCTCAAGTGCTGAATTATGGGGAACTTACTCTGCAGACAGTCAGCGTTGAGTAGATCTTGGCACTTCTCGTGGCATTTGACGCCACACTCAGTACAGCGCATGCCCTGGCGAGCAATACCCCACAGAAGTCCCTCACACTCGTAGCAGTAAGTGGGCGTTGTGGCTGTCCACACCTCGAAATTGTGTGGGGTCGTGCACGAGATAGGATATATGAGTGCCTGGAGGGTCTTCTTGTAGACGTGAGACTTCTACACGGGCACAGAAGAGGAGAACAGTGTGTGAGTGTCTGTTTTACAGCACAGCAAGAAATAATATCCTATTTTATTGGAAAAGCACCGACCAGTTCTTCATTATGTAGGGTGCTGGATGTCAGGGCAGATGTTATTCCCGCCTTCCTAGAATTCTGAACCAAGGACTTAAGAGACAAGCAAAGGTAGTCAGTTTGTACGGACTCTCACTTTAATATCTATAAGATAAACCCACAGTGCAGCCCGTGAGGTCAAGTGTAATATTACTGGCGAGTGCATTCTCTCAAAAGAGTCATCATTTTGGCGAGACAGGAAAATGAAATGCTTTCACGACAAATGATGTTACTCACCATAGCCTGTAGTGGTGTGGTGAAGGTGTGATGAACAGGGAGAAATTGAACATCAGTAAAATAGAAACAGAGAAAACAAAGAATTAGAAAAGCCAGACAGATGTGAAGAAATGAAGTTGCGTTGCGCTGATATAAAAAGGTAAGCACCTGTGACTAAATAGGATAGAAATGAGCAACCTCCAGCTGGAGGGTCTAAAACTGGTACACATGATGAACTCACACCCATTTTATCTTGGTGAAAACTATATTTCAGCTCAGTTCACTTCACTAAAGTGACTCTAATGTGACTTCAACGTGCATCCGTCATTTAAACAAAGGTAAGTAACAACAGTGTGACTGTGTAAGTGACTGCAACTCTCTAGCGGATACGTATTACCCACGGTATCATCTGTAATGAGGCAGTGTCAGGAGGGACCAGGAGCAGTGGCGAGGGGTAACAACTGGATTGTTATTTGACAGTACTAAGCAGACCTTAATTGTCAGTGACAGAAGACCTCATGCCCTGTAACTATGCAGCTCATGCAGAGGGGAAGGTGAAAATGAATAAGAGAGGGGACAGAGAGAGTAAAAGAAGGAAACTCTGCAGACCATCAGAGAGAAGACAGTAGTTGAAGTAGATGAGGTCGCTGACTGTGAGCTGATAGACAGACTTGGGGAGATATGGAACAGTCGGGGGAGTATAAATAGATTAGTGCAGAAACTCACCAGATCACTGACCAGAGGCATAGCCTTTCTCTTCCTGAGGTCTGGCATGCTGTCGATGCTGTACAGAGCACCGCCCATTCTACAAACACAAACAGCAACATCAACAAATGAAACAAAACTGATTGAGTTCGCCATCATCTTGTTAGACTTGGACTCAATGAGTTGTTATAATGACTGTATTTAAATATTTAGGCCACACTCCTGCCTTCCCGGTAGGAGGTTACTGATCTCATTGATGGCAGAGTCTTGATGACTTACCCTGCTGATAAAAGCAGAGAGGCGATTCCAACGCTCTCCCCTCGAGCCTGAGGGACAAAAGCAAAACGAGATAACCCGGCTGTCATGAGAGCAGTGATCAGAAAACTGGAAAGCACAGCAGATAACAGCTGTATAAAGCTGCGGAATATTGAGAACCAAAAGCAATTTTATGTTGAGTTTCACTAATGCCCACGAAAGATACCAATGAAAGATACAAACACGGTCATACTTTGACCAACAGCGATGGTGCTTGTGTCGGTCACGGTTCGTATAAACGCTGGGCTTAAATAAACACGAGATAAACACAAACCTAAAGGTTCGATCCAGCCACGGGAAATCAGAAAGAACCACATGCATATTGCTATGAGGGTGGCAATCAACCGAAAAGAGAATAATAAAATAGCAACCCAGTCGTGAAGGGGGGAGGTTAAATAAATTAAAAAATAAATCATAATTTAATTAATAGGCCTGTGCTAATTACACCAGGGAAACAACAACAAAAGTTGGCGATGACAAAAAAAAAAGCACTAACGCAACAGCTCGGCGGGATCAAACAGGCTAGCATTCATAAAAAACTGTTTTAAAAAATCAACGCTGCAGGAATCAGGCGGGATTCAAACACAGCAGCTCTACCTCTTGCAGCTGTAGTCGAACTCTGCTGAAAAGTCGTAGCCAGTTAGCTTTGGCTCTAGCAGGACCAGGTTCCCTCATTTCTCTCTTCGGGAAGCTTCAAGGAAGAAATGATTGAACAACACACAGTATTTACAAAGGTATTTACACACTCTACCCATTCAATTTATTAACATATGATTATCAAATACAGAGTGTAACATTTTTATCTTAACCGTGAGAAGTGCTCCATGGGAGTGATGTGTTGGGTAATCAGTTATGTATGACGCTGTGCACAGACCTCGGTACAGGTGGCTCCTCTGGTTTCTCCTCAGGAGCTGGAGGGCTACTCTTCCCTTCAGGGGTCTGCTCTAAGGCCTGAGGCTCCACCTGCAGCGGCTCAGGCTTGGGCTCAGGCTCCGGGGGCTCCGTATCTGGAGTTGGGGGCTGTGGCACAGCAGCAGGGGTGTGTGTGGTGGGTGTGGACAGATCGGTCTGGGCAGGTGTGAATGGAATCGTGGAAGAGTCTGTGGGGAAAGGATGTAGCTGGTCTTCCTGCTTAACCGGAAGCTGACCAGTACCCATACTGGGGGGGTGGAGATGGTCATGGGTGGGCTGCTGCTGATGCAAAGATGCCTGTTTTTCCAAAGGTGGCCTGGTGGTCAGTGCGCTATCAGAGGGGGGCACCAGGGTGGGGGCGGTGCTTGTGGGTGTTGGTGTATAGGGTGGCTCCTGCTCTTCGCTCATTGTGCCATCAAGTGGATACATATCTTCATCTTCCTCATAAGGCATCTCCTCCTCATCCTCATAATTGTACTCTGCATACAGGTCCCCCTCCTCTTCTGCATACAGAGCTCCCTCTTCCCCTCCGTCTCTGAGGTAACCTCCCTCGTCGCTGTACATGCCTTGGGGATCATCACCGTCCCATCCCGGCGAATCCTCTTTGCCGTAGCTGACAGAGGAGTGGCAGGAGTGGTAGGAATCATTCTCGTCATAGAACTCTGAACCGCGCAGGCTCTCACCATCCTCGGGAACAAATTCTTCACTGAGCTGAGAGCTACCCCGACTTAACTCGCCAGAGGAGGCGTAACGGCTGTCTGTCGGGCTGAAGAGGGGAGAAAATAAGAGCGGCTGTTATGTGAAGTCACACTGGTGTAAATATAAACTTTAATGAGGTTCCCACACTTAAACAAAGGGAACTCTAACTCTAATAGTGACTCTTTTGAAACTTGTGTTGTGGCCAGCAAGACAAACACGGAAACCAGGAAAAAAAGACTGGATTGACTTCAAAACAACCATTAAAAAAAGCTGAAAAGTGGAGATTGTTTGTACCATTAAAGAAATCATTATTACAGCCACCAGTAAACAAGCAAATTAACACAGAAACACACACGCTGAGCAAGATTTCAATAGATCTATTCAAAACGATGGGACTGAAGCTGGGAGGGTCAGGGGTAATTTATTACCCAGGTGGAAAAAAGGCTGAGAATCATGATGATAAATGAGGTTGTTAGACATGGAGGTGGAAACTGTTTCATACACACACACACACACACACACACACACACACACACACACACACACACACACACACACACACACACACACATTATTGTTCCGTTCCTATTGATTACAGTCAATAATGCAAGCGCAACAGTGGAATAAGACAGGACTCTATAATATTCCGAAGCCGTGAGGCCAAAGTGCAAAAACAGAACAAAAATTCAATCAGGAGACCCGTTTCCTTTTCTATTCCTCATTTATCTCACTAGCACAATCTCAGCCAACACAAAAATTGACACAGGCCCTGACAACCGCTTGCATAATGTGTGCTTACACACACGACGGTGCGCATTCTCGAAAAAAAAATTGAAAATAACACAGAATTTGATAGATCTAAACATCTCGGTTTCTCTGGAAGGGCTCCAATCTTGGACCCGCAGGCTTCCTGCCGCCTTAGAAGTGGAAGTGAAATGTGTGTAATTAGCAAGTGTGGAACAAGATAGAGCTCATCTTAACGTGTCAAATGCAGAGGGAGGCTGTACTAACAGGCTGTCGTGATCGCACTCACCCACCCGTCCACGCACAGTGGATGGATGCCACCACTCCTTCCAACCAACAGTTAACCTGTCTATTTCTGCCACCGTTATAAAACAGCGCACAGAAATACACACATGCCCTCAGTCTATTGCCCACTTAATCACACCACAACACACACACACACACATACTCACACACACATTGTAACAACAGTGAAGATGAGTATGGTGTGTGTGGATTTGTAAGTATTTTTCTTGGAACACAGCAGATATATATGCAAGGTCAGAAGTTTTCGGTTCAAAAACGTATTATAAAGAGAGCAACAGGGTAAGAGCACATGCATGCAAGCACAGTGAGCTAGGAGGACGGGACAAGTCCACCACTGACGTCACAGCGAGACGGAGTCACAGGCCGGAGCAGAAGAGGAGAGGAGAAGGAGGAGGAGTGTGAGAGGAGGTACAGAGACCCACCTATCGGACAGCGAATGCCTACTGTCTAGAGAATACTGGCGACTGGTGTGTCGGCTCGACCCTGAGCCTGAGTCGATATCGCTGCGCCCGTTGGTGGCCGAGTCTAAACTATCATAGTGTCTGGTAAAAGGAGCAGGGAGGGAGGTGGGGAGGAGGGGAGAGGTGGAAGAGGAGCATCAGTAGAGCTCAGTGCAAATCTCTGAAAGAAGATCCCGACCAAAGCGGAGCATCTGCAGGACAGGTTCGCATTTTACTGGCACGTCGCTCTTTTCAGTCCAGCAATATACAAACTTTTCCCTTAGTCAATCAAGCAGAAAAGGAGGAATCTCACTTTTATAATCTTCACATTTTTAAGCATTTAAGAATGTGAAGTCGTCCTTTCTATTCCTCCAGTTCTCTCCCTTAGATCGAGCATTTGAAAGTTGCCCTTTGAAAGGTTTTTCTGAAACATGCGTGACCCCCTGATCGTCAGCTGCCTCTGAATGCATGTTTAGAAATGGTGAGCTGTATTTTCTCGTCTGGCTTGTTGCTCATTTTCGGCATTAGTGAGAAGAGATTATTTATTTGTGATGCTCTCACGTTCAACATGCATACAAAGTACACACTCACACACGCAAATAAACACAGCAGCCCACTTCATACGGGACCTGTATACAAGAACTGTGTGCCTCAGCAAACCTGAGACCTGGGTAATTCTCTAGAGGACGAGAGCACAGTGGGACATGTTACTATGTACAATACAAGGATACAAAACAACAAGGGGGGGGGGGGGGGGGGGGGGGGGGGGGGGATTGAGCTGAGCTAAATATGCCAATTTTATTTGTTTAAGAAGTGTGAACATTAATCTGACTAACAAAATCTGAAACCTTCCTCTGTGCATGTAGGTGGTTTTTGCATGTTTCTTTTTACCTCATGGCTCTATGGTCGCCGTAGTCCAGCTCATGGATTTCATCATCATAGGGGCGTCTGTAGTGCTGTTGCCTCATGGGATATTGGTGCATGGAAGCGTTGGGCTGGGAGGTGGTGTAGTAGGGAGGAGGAATGCTATTACTGGTCTCGCTGCGGTAGTCGCTGTCCCTGTCGTCTGCAGCACTGTCTGGGTCCTCGTCTGCACGGATGCAAAACGAGGTGTGAGGAACAAAACGAGGAAGCCAAATTACAGCCGTGTACATTTTAGTATCAAAGTTTTTTATATACTAGTGAATAATAATCACTCTAGGATGGGTGTGTATCACTTGTGCTTCCGGAGAAAAACAACACCGTGGAATGAAATCAGACCCGGATAATAACAATGAATCTCCATCACACAGAATGTCTTGAGATATACTTACTTGGCTGATCTCCCCACAAGCTCCAATTACCTGGAAAGAAAATGAAAGAAGGTATATGAGTTTTGCTGCTGGCCTCAGTGCCACCCAGTAATAAAAAGGAAAATACACACATTCCGCTTTCATATCTGGTGCACAAGCGTTATGACACCAGCCCCATGACCAATGAGTTGTACTCCACACACTAGCCCACCTGCTCCCCGTGTCCTCTTCATTACACTGACAGACAGGGAGGTGTTCTGCCATGAGTATGACATCCCAGCATCTGCCACTACACATTTATCACATATCCAGTCCCAACTAGTCATTCTAATATTTACAAAGGCATGCACGCAGGGTTTGTCACATCAGCTCCTCTCCCTCGACTCCGTCATTAGCCTTGAGTACATCAATAGATGTGTGGTGGGATAATCGGAGGGAGGGACAGGGGGACGTGTCCAGGCATTTGACACTCACAGCATTGTGTAGATGGTGCGTGGAGCGGTCGCTCCTGTTCCTCCTGATAGGCATACTGCGGGTAAAAAGAATGACAACAACAGACTTTTTAGAATGCAGCACTAAATAAAATAAATGATCCTAAATAAATAAATGTGCGTGTGGAAAATAAGATATGCGTGTAACTTGGAATAAGCGGTTGCTTTCAAAATAGACCAAATGAATAAGTAAACAAGGATAAGAGATGTTGTGGAACAAGCTTACATCTTGATCTCTCATGGCATTGAGTTGTTCGAGTTTCTTGGCCCAGTATCTGGCCTCTTCCTCAGGAATGTCTGCAGCACGCAACACAAACACAGCATATTTCTCGATTCGATGCACCCAACAATTTGTTTGGAGAATACGGCTGAAAATGAACCAGATGTTGGGTAGTGTTGCTCCAGTTGCAGCAAAGGCACCGGGCAACAACACTGTTTAACAAACCCAAACAAAGCTGTGCTAACTACGCTAAGGAAGTCAAACCTAGTGGCAGTTCAAAGCGGGTGTCGAGCAGCAGCCGATGGAAGGTGGGGTCTTTGGTTCCACACACTTCATTCTCAGCCATGATAGCATTGGAGTCCAAGGTGACCCACTGACCCGGACCCTCCTGGAAAACGTGGAACAGTTTGATCGATGCATTGATGACGCTGTGGATAGAGGTGGAAGAAGGTGCGGGTACCTCATTGGACTGCCGTATGCTGCGCAGCGGTATCCATAAGGTGCCCACCATGGTGTCCCAGATCAGTCCTTTATTCCACACCTCCACCGTCAGGCCCAGATCAAGGCGGTTTATTTCGCTGCACGGAGAGGAAATGGTGGATTAAGGAAAAAAAAGCAGGAGAAAGGCAGTAAAATAATAATACAGGAAGAGCTGCTCTGTAAGGCAGACGCCTCACAGAGCAGATGAGATTCAAAAGAAATGCAGCCTAGAGTCATCTGTGTAAATCTGGTGATGGATATGCTCTGTGATTCAATCTGCCGATGGAAATGAGTAATACAGCACCAAGATGGAGAAAGCAGGTGATCATCAACTGGGCTGTTGGCACCATATAAGAGCACACAGACAGACAAAACAAAGGCCGTCTGTGTGTCTGTATGACAAACAAACCAGTACTTTTTACATTAGGCAGCACTACTATGGCCAGTAGCTATAAACATTAGGTGTTATAAAGCAGATCATCACGTATCTCTGACTTTGTAACATTAGCTAATAACCACTCTGCACTGGTTGTTTTAGGTGAATCATATTTGACATCATGCTTGAATCTGAAGATTTAATCTCTTTTACTGTGGAGCTGAGAAGGAAAAATCATCCCATCAAATGGATTCTGGTGAAAGAGACGGAGCAGCTAAGACATCACAGGATTTATCCTCCCTCAGTCTTCAGGGGACGCAGACAGGAAACAAGTCGAAGTGAGCAATGAGGGGAAAAACCCCCCAAACAAAACTGCAGTTGTGCTCCTGCTGCTCCAGTTGCACAATGCCTGTATCTCGTGTGATGGAGCACTGCAGAAGAGTAATGCTGTCGCTTTCAAGGAGATCCAATTTAAAGTAAACCAAACAGACGTGGCTCTGCTATCACTATTATCCGAAAACTCTCTGAGGTCCCCACAATGTGATGGACAGGTTGACATCCTATGAGGTTCCTACACCCACCAGCACCTACTGCGTGTAGCCTAAAGCTTCTTTGATTGTGTTCTTTTATCATCTTTTTTTTACATCATCCTTTCACAAATGGATCCATTCAAAAGCAAAATACCCCTTCCAACCAACAATGTGACAGAAGATAAGACACACTCACAACATAAAATCCTGCTCCCAACATGGTTGGCTGCCACGCACGGCGATTGTGGTGCTTTTAACATTCTGCACCTTCAGGGTCACGTATGTGTTAAATTTCTCTGCAGAGAGCACACCAACATCATTAGTCATGCCACTGTTTACTCCACATCAGATTAGTGGGGGAAAAATGGTCACAGCTCACCTTGTGGTCCATCGAGCTTGGCTTTCTTCACTGGAAATAAACGGAGAGAACATGTTTAAGAAGAAAATGACATTTTGAAACACGTTAAGTGAAAGGCTGGGACTGTTCCCAGTGCATATTACACACTAAAATGCTTTGGTTATCCTCTTTTCCTTCATTTCTCTGCCAAGTACGGTGTTTACAGAAGCATATTTGAAACTTGAAAATACACTGATAGTTGTAGTAGAAAGTAGTAAGAAAAAGCTAATGTTCCCAAAAAAAGTCTTGTTGTATCTAGACGATGTGTGCTTGTATTTTTGATGGGTGGGAATTGGAGAAGACATGGAGCGAGTGAAGTGTCTTGTGCAGTAGAGGAGGTGCTGCTGCTGGATTCTCTATACAAAGACCGGTGATGGTGCCACAGTGACTTTTAGCATCAGTGATGTCAGCAGCCTATTTATTATTCATTTTACCCAGCAGCCTGCTGCTTCTCAGCATCCCATATTCAGCAAAGAGCTAATAATACTCTCAGCTCTGATCCCTTTCCCACCAACGTTACGTTTCAGGAAACATACAGTAACAACATCAAATACAGCAAATAATAACATCAAATCAAGGTATTTATCAAGGTATGAAGGCTGATGAAAATGAGCCAGTGTCATGCATCACGAGGGGTGCAATAAACCTAATGAGAGGGTCATAAATGCACACAAAAGCATATTCTGCCCTGTTTACAGTCAACTGCTTTGTACATTAGCATCATGGGAGTAAAGCCCAGGAATCAGGGTTACCGCTTACATTTAGATGGACAATTTCTTTGGGAAAGACAGATTTGGGCAAATGCATCCTCATCAAGTCTTCCTCTCACACACACTGTCCTCTACTCATCCTCAGCCAACCCTCGCCCCCCCCCAAGCTTCCTACAAGCTTCCCCATCCATGTGGCATGCATGCACGTGCAATCCGTTTCTCTTTCTCTCTTGCTCCATTAATCTCTCTGTGCAGCCGGATGTGGGCAGAGAGCTGCATCCCCAACACTAAAAATAACCACTTCGGTGGTTCGGGGGGGGGGGGGGGGGCTGAAAGGGGTGTGTGAGTGTGCAGATGAGCAGAGGTGGCGGTGTTGGGGAGAACTCACAGCTCACAGGCATCAGACTTAGGATGCCGATAAAAGGTGCAATATATTTTCTGCAAAGCCTCGCCAGAAAATGTCAAGTGCCCGCGCCAGTAAATGCGGAATCCCGATCCTTTTTTTATGCATTCAATCCCGGCCTGGTGCAGAGCAGCTAAAGGGGGACTTTTATTTGCCGAGATATTTGAATCAAAGGCTTTCAAAGAGCGCGCACATCAGACGGGGAACAACAATACAAACCTGCAGGCGGGGAAATACTGAAGCAAATGTCAAGTTAATGACTTAAAAGACGCTGCGCAGTCACACAACTGCATCACTGTTGGGTGTGCATTGATGATGCTAATGACACACTGACAAAAAATGTGGTTTGTTGGTAGTTGCCAAGTAATAATCATTAGAGACTAAAACCACAGTATAGTGAGAAGCTACAAAGCCAGACCCTTGTGAAAAGAAGGAAAATAAACAACAAACAACAGTGTGTTGCTGGGTGCTTCTCCCATGATCTATAGGCATACAATTAATTAAAAACACTATAAATGTTCAGTTATTATGGTGCTACTCTCTCCATCTCTGTATTTAGCGCAAAAAATCCTCCAAAGACATCTCCACCAAGAAACAGCAAAAGAAAAAACAAGCGAGGGTCACGGGTCAGCAGAGCCTCTAGGTCCCACCTCGGTAGGCTCCCAGCCACTCATTTGGCACTGATCCACTGGCTCCTGGTATTTGGACAGCTTACACTCAGCTGCTTCGCTGAAACAGCCTTGCTGTTGGAGCTGCCAGCTCTGTGAATAGCATCTACTTTGAGGAGGTTTACCAGCAACACATGGTCCCACTGATGTGATCTGGGAACTGGCGGCAGATCGGGGCTGCAGCTGCTGGCTCAATGTGGGTGACGCTCCAACGGTGCATATTTTGGGGTTACTCTCTACCACCATTCTGTAAAGGGGCATGAACTTCCTCACAGATGGTGCCCGTTGGACAGTGTTCATCTCTGACAGGTTGTGTTTACCTGCTGAGCTCGAGTCAGAGAGTCAGAGGCATTCAACTTTTCCTCGGAAGCTCCGCCTAATAATTCAGCTTCAGGTCCAACACCCAGCAGAGATCTAAAGCGCTGTTGGGGTTGCTATGCCAACGAGGCATCGGGACATGGAGGAATCAGAAAACTGCCTGAATTTCAAAAGTGACATTTGTGCCATCACCTCTGTACACAACAAGCCCCCAAACCTCTCTGGGAAGAATTTCCCCAAAGACCGACGGGTCGGTAACAATAGTCTTGGTTAGTGTTACCAAACAAATTGATTAAAAATTAGAATCCTTGATTAAACCAAAGAACAAACTGATAAAATCCTTGTATCATCACTCATATTTTCATCCATTTAAACTCCAAGTGATGCAATGTGCAGCTTCTCAGGGGGAAGAAATAGCCAACATATCTGATGGACAACATATCTTATGCAACAGTGGTCAAATGGCCATTAAGTCGCCTTGATTAATCTCTTATCTTTAAGGAAGAAACATACACAATGATCAATGTGAATATTTGTGAATGAACACAATGTGCATCACGCTAAGAAATCCAGACGCTGGATGTAAAGAAATCCCTTATTAGTGAAGTTTAAGAGGGGAAGGGCCTTTGGTTGGTAATGGAGTCTAAAGGTTGAAGCTAATGAAGAGTCATGTGGTCTAATGACTCACTGATTAGCCTGTTGCAAGATGATGGGTGCTGCAAAGAGACATTAAGTGGCAATGAGCACTGACAACAATAAAAACGAGAGGTGCAATCATACAGGGCTGCTCCAGGTTGTCAGATATGGCTCAGCAAGCGTATACCTAAAAATGACCAGCTGACTAACTGAATGTACGAAATAGTCCGTCCAGAATCAAATCAAAAGGTGATCCAACCATGTTTTAAGTGTCTTTTCGGGGATGCAACAATGCATAATTGATGAATGTTGGAGTCCTTAAGTTACTGTATGAACCTTTTGATAAGCCTCATGCAGTTATGTATGAACATCTGCACCAGGGAGTTAAAACCTGGTTTTACAATATTTTAAAACAACAGCCAAAAGTGCACGTATGCCAAGTGTGTCCCTAAATCATGCTAAATCTCAGCCTTACTGCTGTAATGGAAAATCATTCTAAATATGAGAATTCTCGGGCAAAATGGCTGTTGCAAATTTTGATGGAATGTAAAGCCTCCACATAAACCCCCCCAAGACCTCTTCCACTATAAGTCATGTGGTTTCAATGTTGCCTTACCTCCAACACACAACAATGACATCTCTCAAAGGCGTCTCTAGAACAAGGGTCCAGCTTCCTCAGCTTCTCTAACCGAGCCAATGTGTGCGAGAAACATAAAGCCGGAGAATGAACGCTGGGTCCTGGGGATGGAGCGCCGCCTCGCCTCCCAGACGATGCCCGACGGAGGCTCGTCACGCCTGGCAGAACTACCGGGGGAAAGAGGAAGAAGGGGGAAAAAAAAGACCCTTCGCACTTTCGCGGTGGAAGACGGCGTCGCTCTGCTCTCTCGGCTGCTTTGCGTCGCGTCTGTGCCGAAACGAGAGTTGTCTCCTCCTCTCAGCTCTCCGTCCCCACACACACAGCCATCTTGTTCAGCCTCAGCACCACGGCTCGTGCGCGCTCCCCCTGCTCGTGACGTCAGAGGCGGCGCTGCCAGAGATGCTCGACCACACAATTAGCTTATTAGCCTATTAGCATCCGGGCTTTTCCGGAGATTTCTTTCTACGAAAACCTTGGTTTAAACGCATGGGTGGTAATAAATCAATCGTTTGCAAACATCGCGGCGAGTTACGCACCAGTTTTGCGAGTGGAACTATTTTCATTTTGCAGTTAAAATTCAGGATAGATTTAGAGCTCATGTGTATAAATAAATATATTTCCACAAAATCTACCGGACACTTATCCCTCGGCCTGACTTATTATCAAACTTTGAGTAAGTTGTAATCAAGTTAAACAAAGTTGCCATTACTTTAATCTTGAGAAATAAAGCTCCCCGAGTTTAGACATAGGCAGCAGCTCCCCCTGCTGGACACATCGCATCACTACAGCATAGTCCGCAACACCTACAGAACACAAATGCATATTTGTCGATTCTCCAACAAAAATGCCACCGACGTTGTGGAATATGTTAACGGAAAATCAACCCGACTGCGCTGGTGTAGAAAACAGTGGCATTTGGCATGGTAAACATAGCACATTACATTAAAGCTAGTTGAGGTCAGAAGAACTTTACCTGATTGAGAGAGAGAGAAATCGATACAATTCCCAATTCTAAATTTGGCCCATGTGTGTATAAGATGGATGGTCCTGCTTCAATTTGGGCAAGAAGATAATTGAGCACTTGCCACAGTCTTTGATAAGAGTCGTAAGCAGACACCAGCATTTGTGGATCGGTTTATATTGTCCTCGATGTATATTCAAGAACTGGAGCATAATTTGTAGATGCTGCATACATAATACACAGTTGCCTCAAAGCAGAAAAGACCACGACTAGTCTGCTTCAACAAAATTCATTGACTTTGTGTAAATTTATTCTAAAGTTTTTAAACTGTATTAAGCAACAAATCACAAACTTTGCTGCATCACAAAGAGAGAACCATCAGACATCTGACCACTCAGCATTTCAGAAGGTTTGAAAATAATTCCTGGAAATTAAGTTAAAAAACAAAAACAAACAAAAAACCCTCTAGAACCATTTTGGACAAAAGTTCAACAATTTAGGAAAATGGCCAGCCATCAACAACCATGGCCGCCTTCTGGAGAGGAAAATGTAATTACTAGTTAGATTCTGCTTTGAAATACTAATAAAACTTTCATTAATAGCAGTAATACAGGATTATCTAACAGCCATAAAAAAATCAAAATTAAAGAATTACAAACATTCATTCATTTATTGAAGACATTTTCTGTGCATGTTTATAAGCATTTCAGAAAACGCTGCACAAATACATAATATTCACAAGACATGGCCCGTCTGTTCAATAAGTCACCAATGTAAAAAAACAAACAAAAAAAAAACACGTAGAAGCATCATTTCATTTTCAACCCTTCCTGATATATCAAACAAAGCTACAGAAGCAGATTTAATATCCCGTCTTCTTGGCCATGTGGTAAGTGTTAACACTACACACTATGGTTAAAAGGTACTCGAAAGTTACAACGCACAAAACAGTGAAAAGTTAAAATTACAAGACATTTTAGGAAATTCTGACCCGTTTGGACACTCACCACTTGATAGTGTACATGAAGATATATATTCTGTGGAAAGAACACACATATTCATAGAGAAGAGGTATAATTGTTTGTACCCTCGTCTTTATTCCGTCCTTGAGATTTTCGCATATTGTGGTGAACGGCACCGACTCGACCCAGGACCACCGAGGCATCATCAAACAAACGTTGGGGTCTCCAGCCGAAGGCTCCTCATAACTTGTCACTAGTCATGAATCAAAACATATGGCAATAAATGCACTGGTAACTTTATAAAGCAAAGTTTGCGTTGCATCAACCAGTGATTCGAAGAGTTATTTCATACACAGCATAAAGGAACAGGGGCATTAAACTGTATACAAATACAGCATAAAAGTACACAAACGCGCCCCCCAGGCCCCAGTGGGACACCAGCACGGGACCTTCTCGCTGTACTAACCACTGCACCACCACATCAGGCAGTTAGGACTTACCTGTCCAGATGGGCGAGAACTTCACAGAGCTGGCTGACCAGTGCACGATGCTTGTGTGGGTTTCCCTCCAGCACTCCACTGAGACGACTCAGATATGAATCCAGGTTTCCAAGAGACGCTGTCTCGCCCGTACCTGTTCAAAAAGACAAAATAGCTGAGTCCAAACAATTTAAATACTCTCCTGCCCCCAGTTCTTTGAAAATCGGTGTAAAAAGAAATATGAACGCGTATCAAAGGGATTGATTTGAGATATTTTCTTTACAAACAGTAAAATTACAGGGGCGTTCGTAGTGTGAGGTAAAAACAAACAAAACGATCCCATAGGAGTACATTTTAACACATTGCTGCTTTGCCTTCATTTTACTCTCACACTTCTATTTAACAGCGACGCCGGACTGCTGACCTGGTAGGGGAACTGTTGACAGACTGCTGACCAGAGTCTGTTTAATGGTCAATAAGTGTTGGTGAAGAGCTTGGGTTCGTTTCTCATCCATTCCCAGTTCAGCCTCCAGCCTCTCTTTAGCATTGTACATGTCTTTAATGTGCCTCTGGAGCACTCTGTTCTGCTCTTCAAACTCAATGTTGGCCTTACGGAGCCGGCGCAACTCAGCCTCTCGAGCTGAAATGGCAGAAATAGAGGAAAGAGGAAAAACCGGGTTTTTAAAGAAGATTATGTGAGGTATTTGTTGTTAAACTGGAGAAACTTGTACAAACACTTTAAATGTAGGCTTAATATTCAAGCATGATTAGGCGAGAAAAGACTGACAGAGTCCTCTTTCTACCTTTGTTCTGATCCAGGAACTCTTCCGTGAA
Source organism: Takifugu rubripes (assembly GCF_901000725.2). Lineage (NCBI taxonomy): Eukaryota > Metazoa > Chordata > Actinopteri > Tetraodontiformes > Tetraodontidae > Takifugu > Takifugu rubripes. The sequence goes on along the minus strand of NC_042304.1, from coordinate 6,978,477 downwards.
GATTGGCATATCGAATCTGTTCGAGAGATCAGAGCCCTAAAACACACCACACATTTCAGCTGCACAGCCACGAGAAAATGCAGATACTATAGCGACAAGACAAAATGTGCACAATACCTTTGAAAAAGAGGACTCTAAACCGCCAATACTGTTGGCATCTTCTGAAAAAAAAAAGAAAATTATATGCATATTATTGCTCACATGGCACCGAAAGTGCGCAAAAACCAAATTGGTCCCTCACCTTTTTTAATCCTCTTGTCATGTATGTTAGCACTGGTGATGTGATAAGCCTCAGTCTGCTGATATTCCTTAAGTTCTTGGGCATACTGCATCTTCTCCCGCTCCGCCTCATCCAGATAACGCTGTGAATCCCCCCAGCACGCCCAGAAACATGAAAACTTTAAAATAATGTGTTTTATATTAACCAAAAGTATAACAAGCACATATCTAGCAAACAATCCCTGCACCTGTTTATCACTCTGGGATAACCGTGTCCACTCGGCCCCCAGTCTCTTGGTGATTTCTGGGAAGGGTAGGTCAGGGTAGCGAGCTCGCATGTGCTCTCGACGTTCATTCAGAAAGCGGACGTATCCAGTCACTGGAGCCTTGGGGCCATTTGGCAACACCTTCTTTCTTTTCTTCCCCTTTGGCCAGCCTCTCTTTTTTGGCTATAACAACAGGAAGTAATATGATCAGCTGCAGCAGAGAACTAGTGACATAAAATAGCGTAATCAACTATTTTATTCACTGAATTTGAACAGATTTATATATATATATATATATAAAATAGTTGAAGACATTAGGTGTGTTGATGGATGGACCAGCACCCACCTCATCAGCTCGTTGATCAGCTGAATGTGACGGTCTGGGCTGCTGTGCAACATCAGTCTGCTCTTGTTTGATCCCTCCCATGATCTTCGCCTTGGAACAGTTTTCTTAAAGCTTAGGATCACAAAATGAGAATTGTGTGCTAAAAAGACCAATTCCCGTTATGGAAGAAAGCAGAACATTTAAAATTGAATTCCGTTGTATCACGGGGTGCTATTGCAACTATTAGCACTTCAGCGCGGCTAACTGGTCGCATTAGTCAGCTCTCACGCGATCGGGTCAACGTAAATTGTAGAATAACGGAAAACGCGAGAAAACGTAAGTATTTGCACCACACATTATTCATTAACCCCCGTAGCCGAAAAATTACATTGATATTTTTTCTTTTTGAAAAACCAATTTAAACTCACTCGATATAGCGTCCTCGGCTAAACAGGAAGTCAACACCAATCTGCTGTCTGATTGGTCAGCAGGAAATGACGTGATTGGCTGGCTCCGATCGGTTCAGCTGGATCCTGTGTGCAGTCTACTGATATACGTTTATACTTTGTCTCAACTTGCACCCTAAAGTTATGTTGCCATTCGTTCTGGTCCCAATTCAGAAATGACATGTGCCGAAATCAAGTCCTTAATAGGAATAGCAGGCGCTAGTTTTCTTCGTACCTCAGTGGCAATTATGACATTAAAAATAAAATGGCGGAAAACTATTTAAATACGCGCCCCCTGTAGGTAGCGCTGTGAAACATCTTATAGTTGAGAAACGCTGAAATTAGAGGCCACTTGAAAAGTTAAGAACTGCCAGCGTGGCATTGAGGCTGCTCACCACTCCCATACTGGGGATAGCTTTCATCCAGGCTGCAACAAGCGATGTAGAAGTCCCTACTTGTATATAAAGGGTTAGGGCTAATGCTGTAATATAATGCACATCAGCCATGTGAGTATGCAGTCCTAACTCTAGCTAGTTTCCCCATTAGTTTAATACCTGGTACCTTTGGATAATAATCTAGACTATTCCTTAAGAGTTCTGTGATTTCAATACTAGATGCTTGAGCTGGACAATCCCAATCCACACACAAAGAATATACTGTGCAGGTTTTATTTTCCTTTATTGTTTACATTTTTTATGTTGTTCATTTATCAATCTTTTTAGCCAAGAGTGCTCATTGTGTTCTGTACAGTCCAAGCCCCAGATTTAAATTTGATGAGAGGAATGAGGAAGAGTCGTGACGGTGTCGCGTGTTTATAATTTGTCCAGGTAGTTGTCCAGAGCTGGGATTTCTTCCTTGAGACCTTTACGCTTGCGTGTTTCTGCCACAACCAGACCAGGCTTGCTGTCAGCTTCAAATGGATTTCCTGGTAGGATCTGCCAATGGTCAAACACACACTGAGGGAAGGCCTGGCCACCGGTGCTGGAACGAAGGTCGGCAGTGAAACCTGGGAAAGAATTGGGCAAAATGGACATTAAAACCACAGCTCAGAGTATATGTAATGACTCGAGGAGCAGCAAAGACAGCATTATTTCGTTGAATGTCGAGGGACACAGGAAAACTTACCAAATGATTCATTGACAGGCAGGTAGGCCTTTACCAGATGCATGGGTGTTCCTGTGATATTAACGTCATCAAACAGATGACCACGCCTCTTGTTCAACACCTGATAGATTCCACCCAGTGCAGTTTCAGGACACTGGAAAGAAAGACAGATTTGTACATCAAAACACCACATTTGGTGAGGATGTTTGAACAGAACTCGTGCACTGAGCTCTGTGACACCGACTGCATTTCACAATTTAAACAAATTACTCCTGAAATCCGCAACCAACTAAAACACAACATACAATTCTCATGTGACTTACCTGGATCTCCACCAGGTAGACAGGCTCCATAATTTTGGGCTGGGCCGTGAGCTCACATGCGTACAGAGCTCTGCGTGCGGTTGGAATAATCTGACCACCACCACGGTGAATAGCATCGGTGTGAAGGGTCACGTCGTGGATATCAAAGCGGATGGCGCGCATGTTCTCTTCACACAGAACACCCTAGAGATCACATTTACACAAATTTAGCATATCTAGCTGATGACCTCTACATTGAGGGAAGAAAAACAACAAAAACAAACTTTGTTCTCTTACCTCCTTGACAGCCCACTGAAACCCAGCCACAACACTATCCTTGATCTCATTGAGGTACTGGACTCCCTTGGTTACATCCACCAACAAGTTTGGTCCAGTTCCATCAGGCCCAAAGCACCAAATTTTTCTCGCCTCACCGACTTCCCAGGAATGCTTCTCGACAAGGTGACGGGCACGGGCCTTGAGCTCCTGGCGAGCGGTAACGTCACCCTTTTCAATGTCTTCTGCCAGGCCATCCTCGAAGGGGCGGGCCTTCATGAACAGACGGTTGTGCTTGTTGGGAGACTTTGACAGACACATTACGTTGGACTCCGCAGAGACAGTCTCTCGGTAGGACACCACGGGATCAGATTTCTAAAAGAAAATTAATGTCAGATAAAGAAATGATCTACTTTAAGGATTTTGGGTGCACAACTGCAAAAACACTACACAACTTAAGTAGCCTACTGACCTTGAGTGGAACGCAAGCATGATCCTCCTCCAAATCCTTCAGACAGATTTCAAGATGCAACTCGCCAGCACCAGCAACGATATGTTCGCCCGACTCCTCAATGATACACTGCACCATAGGATCAGACTTGGACAGACGTTTCAATCCCTCAACCAGCTTGGGCAGATCTGAAGGATTTTTGACTTCCACAGCAACTCTCACTACGGGGCTGACACTGAACTTCATCACTCTCATGTTGTGTGCCTGCTCGTAAGTGGTGATGGTTCCGGTTTTGACGAGATACTGGTCAACTCCAACCAGACCCACGATGTTACCGCAAGGCACATCTTCAATGGGCTCAACATAACGACCCATCATCAAAATAGTCCTGGCAAAAAAGGTTATGCAAAGTTAGTTTTTAATGATGAAAAATATAAGAATGAAGTCAGACGTAATTACATACCTCTGGATTGGCTTAGTGTAGAGGTCATCCTTTTTGCCAGGGACGTAGTTGGGCCCCATGATGCGTACTTTCAACCCAGTAGACACGGACCCAGAAAACACACGGCCAAATGCATAGAAGCGACCCTTGTCACTGGTGGGGACCATCTTTGAGATGTAAATCATCAGGGGAGCCTTGGAGTCACAGTTCTTGATACCTGATTATAAAAATACACAAATCCCTGAATTAACAGTGTTAAATGCATCAGTAGATGTAATGCATCCGTCAAACTAAAATATTTACCCATGGCAACATCGTCATCTGGAGGTCCTTCATAAAGGAACTCGCAGCGATACTTCTGGGCAGTGACGGGGGAAGGCAGATGAATGGTGATCATCTGCAGAAGAGCGTCTCCAGCGGGCAGCCAGCGGCGCATCACCGCCTTCAGGAGGGGCTTTCCCTCCTTGTCCTTATCTTCGGAGTCCAACTTGATGTCAAGCTTCTGGATCATTTTTGCCGTCTCCTCCTTCTTGAAGTTCATGATGGCATCGAAAACCTAAAAGGCAGTTTGTGTTTAGTGACCAAGTCCAACAAAGACGCAAGAAAAGCGAAAAAAAAACAAACAACCGTGCCTGGTTCAGTCAAATTTATCATCACCTGTCAATCAGGTCAAAGTGAAGAATGTTTAACTCATCATTTGCAGGCACAGTAACATGAGATCAAACCTAAAGTAACTTCAGACTGATGCAACAAAACCTGACAGAGCTATTGCCCTTTAAGATCCATGTTTGCATTTTTATGTTAGCATTTTGAATTTACGATGAAAGAAAGAAGTAAGAGATCTTTTTATTATATACAAGAGCCATTTACAGCATATTTATAGGCACATAATACAGCAAACTATTCTTTAAGATTAAAGCTTAGGCCAGATGCTCATCAACCCAGACCCAGCTGGGTTTTGAGTTTGCCTTTTTATTACAAAAACAAAGATGGGGACCTCAGGTCTGCGTTGATGACCATCTAAAGTAATGTACATTTCTGCAGTAAATGAATGACACTGGACTTTATATTACGAGGCTGACAAATAGTTTTGTTAAATATTTGTTACCTTGAAGATTGGGTCCAGGACAAGCGCAACAAATGTACGGGGGAGCTTGGTGCCATCCGCTGCAGTACTAGTCTTGAGAAACTTTCCGTTCTTTGCGTCATAGTACCTAGTGTGATGTGGTATAGTATTTCAGAAATGCAACCAAACAATGCCTCATAACTGGGGCCATGCATTTATTAAGACCGACCTATCACCCCAGAGTTTCTTCATCATGTCTTCCACTTTCTGGCAACGTTCAGTTGCTGTCATCTTATCAGCTCCCTTGGCAAGCATCTTTGATGTATACATCTCAGCAAACTGCTTCAGCGTGAATGCCCAGCCATGGAGTCCAGATCCAAAGCCAACTGTACCACAAACTGGCTCAACCTAGTAGCATTGAAAACATCACGACAATGTCACTTGGCTAATCAAAAACTGACTTTGGGCAAAAGAGTGTAAACCCGTTTCCTTCTCACCATGACATTGCCCATAGGTCCGGTTTCGACTTCTCCGTAGGTACAGATGATGACATTGACACTCTCAACAATACGCTGGAAGGTTTGGTACAAGTCTTCAGGTTCAAGCTGCAACTCCAACAAGGCACGGTCCATCTTGTTCATCATCAGAACTGGCTTGATACGCTCACCAATGGCCTGACGGAGCACTGTCTCAGTTTGTACACACACGCCTGAGGGTAACAATGAAATTAATTTACTGTAGAACAGTTTAAATATAATTTCAGAAATTACCATGTACATGCTGTGATGCCAATACAGCAAATGCAGGAAAAAAAAAAGTATTAAAGACAAGAATGACAGGTTAGCAATTGTATGTTTGTCAACATGGCTATATTCTTACCAGAGACGCAGTCGACTACAACCAGAGCACCGTCAGTAACACGAAGAGCAGCAGTAACTTCAGACGAGAAGTCCACGTGTCCTGGTGAATCAATCAGGTTGATCAAGAAGCCAGAGCCATCCTTGTCTTGCTTAATGAAAGCCAGATCATTTTCAGCCAGCTCATAGAACAGGGAGATGGCGCTATAAACAAGGACAACAAAAGTAAACCAGAGAAAACAGCAATCGCAAAAACCTAAAATCCTCACAAAAGGAACAGCACTCCAGCCCTCACAACAATCAACGCAACATCGTAACCCTACACAACACCATCCCAGACAAAAAGACAACTACTGATGTGGAAGGTTGTTTAATATTCAGGGAAAACTGGAATGAACTTAGTGATGGGAGCACAGGTGCTTCACTATCGGTGAGCTGACCCTGGACTAAGATCTTTTACAAGCTAATAAATGTCTATTTTCATCTTTAAAAAAAATAAATAACAGGTTGACGAGAATCTACCGGTGATGCAGAGACCGTTCTAACCCCACAATGCTGGCCTCATGACCTGTGTTTTGCACTGTGTCAAATGACAAACTGGGCAGTTTATAATTCCCGCTGAGAAATCTAACTGGACACTTACGTGGATTTGATGGTAATGCAACGCTCCTGTTCGTCTTTGCGCGTGTCGGTGAAACGAGTCTCTCCGGCACGAGCTGAGGCAATGATTCCAGCCTTTGACACAAGCGAATCGGTCAGAGTTGACTTTCCATGATCGACGTGCGCGATCACAGACATGTTACGGATGTTGGCCTTCTTGTCCATGATGGCACGGATCTGGTCGACTGTGAAGTTCACCTGAGGAGTGGAGAAATAAAATTAATACTCTGTCACAATGCAACTGACAGGTTTTGCAGCGGGATCTCGTCTCTCCACAAAATTAAAAGGGCAATATTCAAACCAATCACTGTCTACAGTAAAATACAGGCCATTAATAAAGGCTCCAAGTTAAAATCCACTTATGTGCAACACATCGATGTACCAATAGTTACGGTCGTCATCGGCTCGGTTATGCAGCACAATTTATGGCTCACGCCTCCCCAAAAAAGGAACTCTGTTTTGCTGTTTGACGCACTAAGGATTCAAGTGTCCTGACCAAGTAAGACAAGATTCCGACGGTTACTGGGCGTAGCGGCGCAGCCATAGATATGGCTGGGGCCTCATCTGTAATCACCAGACACGCTCCCTTTAAACCACCATCTCCAGATGCTTGCTCAAATAGGAAACTCAACTTCGGTCGATTTAATAATGTTTGGTTGAATAATTGTAAGAGGGCGCGCGATACGTGGACGCAGAAGAGCCACGTGTCCGGACTTTGACAACACGCTAATGCTAATGCTAGCGCGCGGGTCGAACTAGCCGGTAAGGCCACGAATACGCAGTGCCGGCAAATGACCGCAATACCCAATAATGGTTTCAATGCGTCACCGCTGATCCCAGCAGACAACACTCAACACCCTTAACGATATTTAACTTGGGTTGTCATCGCCAAAATGCTGACAGAAATATCCATATAGATGCTCCGGCGCGTTAAGCAACGACGCAACACCATGTCGTCATCCTACATTAGGCGTTTCGACCTTTAAGAATTGTAACGCAACATGTCAAAGGGTTCGAACGCGACTTATTTCGGCACGGAAACCACACAACAACCATTTAGCCTTGAATTTAAGATGAAAACAGCTGAAAACGGCCCCATTACACAAGAGCGTCGCTGCCATTTTGATCAAAGCCTAGCCCATGGACCGTCATGAATGTAACACGATAGCGCAAAAACACACAAATACGACATTTATAACACCACCAGGCGCACTTTAAGAGTTCAGTAACCCATAATCTACGCAACGGAATGTAAAAACACTCACCATTTTGACGGATGGTTTAAGATTCGCTTAATGGCGAAAAGACACTTGAAGTTTTACACTGCCCACCACACGAGGGCACAGGCAGGGAAGAGGCAGCTGACGTCAGAAAGCAGGGCTTTATAAGGCGTGCGTAATGCACGTGCGTGCTGACGCGGCGACGTACCGGGATGTTACGTTTTGTGGAACTCTAAATGTCGATCAAATTCCCCCTAAAATATTATTAGGACTGTTTTAAATGTAAATAACGCGCTGGTAGTTGAAGAGCAGATCGCTCGTGTGTACTGCGTATACCTGTGCGTGCGTGTGTGTGTGTGAGAGAGATAAGCTTAATTTCCCTCTGGGAATAATAGTTTAGCGGTCTGTCTACGATATGTTTGAGTTTATACGATACCAATTTTGTTTAGTACAGGAAGAATATTCCTGAGAAGAGTTCAGTTTGGTAGAATTGAATATAATCAGATTTATTTTATGCCTAAAAATACATTAAAAATACATAAAACCAGGGCACTAATTTGCATCTGTCAATACATTTGAGAAGACACCAGCATTCAGAAGCTCTGTACAACATATTAGATAAAAAGAAATGGAATAATACAGTTTATATTAAATGTAATGTGTCGGAAAAGACTGGGCAACACAGAAACATATACAGAAGGTAAATGTACTGTGAGGAGGGAAAAGGCGACCTGTATCTACAGCTCTGCCTGTATATCTCCTGCAGGGATGACAGCAGGGTATCGATGACCAGTTCTGCTGCTCACAGTCGCAACTCTGCTGTCTGCAAACACAGTGCGTGAGGTATTGTGCTGAGGTCTGCGTGTCTGTTGTTATGAATTCAAGCGCAAAATCATTGTTTGTTCTTGTACTTCAATCCCTTTCCCCCTTTTCTCATGGTGCAGCTACTACCAAGTGCTATTTGGAAGGAGGTCGATGCAGAAACCTGCTGCGTTTGTCCAGTTTTACAACTTTCTACCAGATGTAAAGCGCCTGCTGGAGGGATGGTGCGGGTCCTTCATCATGGCAGGAGCTGTGGAAAATACCATAGATGAGAGACAGGAGGACATCATTTTAGCTGTCAGAGCCAAACCAGAAATGATTACTTTGTAACAAACAGATCAGCTTCCAAGAACAATTTAAGTTGAGTCGCTTGTAATCTGGTAATGTTACCTGATCCCCCCCCCCCCAACTTGTCGTTGGATTTTTAAGTCACTGTTGGCTGATATCCAGCAGATGGCAGCATAGAGTTACTATACATGTTCCAACAATCACTATTTCCATCCAGTAAACTACATGATCAGATCACTATATAAGAACAAACCTCCTAGATTATTATTATTATTATTATTATTATTATTATTATTATTATTATTATTATTATTATTGTAATAGTAGGAGCAGCAGTAGTAGTAGTAGAAGTAGTAGGAGTAGTGGTAGGAAAGGTGTGATTAAAGAATAATGGAGGACTCCTCTTTATAGGATTTCCACACTAATTTGAAATTATAAATGAAATATTTTGATCTGGATCAACATTATAGTTCACATGTGACATGAAAAGTCTCTCACATAAAAGCTGCGCTAAAATTCAGAATGTGGATGATTATATGATGCTGTTAGTTTGGGAAGGTTGGAGGAATCAGTTTATTTGGATGCTATAGTAACTAAAGGCGGATCTCCTTGAAATGGATCCAGGGCGGACAGAGAAAGGTAAAAGGAACTCTGTGATTCAAGGAGCTAATATTTACACAGGCCTTCTCATTCTGTCCGTTGTTCTTATCAAAGTTTACTACCCCAATTTAACTGTCAGACTTGCTGTCAGTGTGATGCCACAACTGGCAACGAACAAATGGGGACAGATTGACAGGGGGAAATGGCAGGTCGGCCACTCTGTGTGATTGACTACAAATTCAAATGACACCAAAGTTATAACATGGGTGTCACAGCATTTCCTCCATATCTACCATCTCTCATCATGTGCTAGTTTAAAAATTCTTTGTTTACAGATGTGGCCTGGATTCTTCATGCACCACTGCCTAAACACCAGCGATGGAAAACAGCCCAGGTCAGGGTGCACGATTTGAAATTAAACCGAGTCATCTTAATGGGGCTTTACCACTTCATGGAAATGAAGTTTTTGTCTCTGTGATGACCCGGTTCTCTGGTTCTTACGCTGTGATGACAGAAATAGCTCCAGTCCTCTCTCATCTCTCATGCGGTCCTGATAGCTGGGTGGAAGGGACGATAGATGATTACATGGATGCAAATTACAGTGTAAGGAAGTGATTCTAAATCGCAATCAAGCCTATACCGCTGCATGAATATCTTACAACAAGTCGTTGTTTAGTCATTGCATGATTTCTTTTCGTTTTATTTTGTTTTTACATTTCAGCTAAATGTGTTTCCTTAATGCTTCCTGCTGACATCATAAGTCATTCTTTTCAGCGTCGTCCTTGTGATGAACCTGGGTGAGATTGTTTGTGTTTTCAGCTCTGAGTATGGTTTTCAATGTGAATGTGAATTGGAATAAATTTATATAATAAATTTACTGTTGCTCACCTCTTGCGGTCTGAAAATAACTAGTATTTGCATAAGTGTTCTGTTGCTAAATGTCCTTGGCCTGTTCCTCCAAGCCACAGTACAGTAGTTACAGTGAAATTCTGAACAACCTCCCCTGAGGACAATATCCTTGTCTTGATGGACTGATTCTGTGCTGTAAACTTTTGCGGTTTGCTGTACAACTGAATGCTAAAGTCGTAAAGATAGATTTAGGTGTAACTCCAATCTGAGGTATTTTTCCAGAGTAAACTGTTGAACACCTGCACAGGCTCCACAGATTAGCTGCCATTCATGGCCAAGGGCACATGTGTTTGTACAGTGTTTAATGTTTGATTTTTTTTCCTGCAAAAGACACAGCAGGAGTGGAAGTTGGCAACCATCAGGTTCTTCTCTCCAACGTTCTGCACATGAGCAAGGCCGTACAGGCGCAGCACGCCGGCAACCTGCCTACCTACCTAAGGTGGAACAACCTCCTGAGCTCTGTCAGTGCAGGGATGACCCTCATGTCCTTCAAAAAGCTCCTGAAGACACAACTCTTCCTTGTATTTCTCCTCCTCTCCCATCTCACCTCCTCTCTCCTTCTCTCCTATTTGTATCCCCCTTCCCTCCCTCTCCATAGCTCTGCATGGTTAGTGGTTAGTTGCCCTTGCACATGGTGTACAGTACAAGTTTATTCACACAGGTCTCAGATGGACAGTGTCTTGACAATGTCTCTCACTATAAGTTGCTTTGGACAAAGGTGTCTGCTAAATGACTAAAATGTAAGTGTAACTCATCAGTTACCTATTTGTTTTATTCACAGGGGTAACCCAAAGTATTCTTTAATTTATAATGCACAGCCTTCAGGTGGAGGGAACACAGTGGTTATGAAACATACTCACCCGCTGCAAAAGAGAAGGAAAATAAAAAGACACAAAATGGTTTGAAGACATCAAGGTGAAGGTCCTGGATCCGACTGAGTGGAAGCTCAGACCTCATCCTGATGGCTGTGTTTGCGTCCTCTTTATGTACTACAAGTATCTTTCATGCTAGTCCAAGTGTGATGATGCTTGTTTTTGCATTTTCATCCTCCTCTCTTCTCTCTTTTGTCCCTCCATTCTCATGTCTTTTTTTATTTTCCTTTCACTGTTGCAGTTTCTGACCCTTTTTGCTCTCCTCAGGTGTGGAAGCCTGGCTCTGTTCTGATCCCACAGATCCCCCAGACCATCCTCATCCTGATCTGTAGCTTTCCTCCCTGACTTCTGAAGCCCATGTCTTTCCTTTACCTGATGGGAAATCTACTCAACCTAATGTTCATGTTTTTAGGCTGAGGGCACAAACTGGAGAAAATCCCCATGGGGTTCACTGGGTGAACCTGCAAAGTCCGCATAGAAACCTGAACTGGAATTTAACCCGGAAACTTGTTCTGATCCTACACTGTTAACAATTCTCCTTTTACTTGTGCAGGTCTAAGTTTTGGTTTTGTATATGTAATATTTAATATGAGTTCAGCCCCCATTTTCTTTATCTTGGTTTCTCTTCTTCATTTTCTATACACGTTTAAAGAAGACATTTCCACTCGAGGACACATTATTTGCCTAGAAGTCATTGGGTGGGCTGCTGTGCCTGCATCACACTGAAGCGTCCCTGACATACCTTGCCTCCATATTGCAATGATTTAAGGCCCATTTACCGATGAACATGTGGGGGACGCCTTGCACAATTATTTGCGGACAGAGTTCTTTTTAAAAAGGGTGAATACAAGAAGATGCCACTTCATGCATGACATCCATTGGGATGCAGAATCCGTGCAGACACACAGGTAGCCTTCAAAATTCATTTAACTGTGATAATTATGTTCAACACTTCCATGTGTAATGGCAGCCGATCAGCCTGCAGCCATTAATTTTCCTGGAATGCAGGAGTTTTGATTTGCTGTATACTAAATGATTCAATCATTCCATATCTCCACTTAAATTCCCTGATTATGCAGTCAATCCACTTCACTCTGCAGTTAAGAATACTGCACATGGAATGCCTCCAGTGAAACACTGGAACACTACAAATTAAATTCACTTCCAAGATGATAACAATAGTACTATTTAAATCTGTCAGTCCTGGGCTGTGAACAAAAATGGAAAAAAAGCCTATTGCTATCGCTTTTGCTAAGTCTATTGTCTATTACACTTTTAAAATGCATCAGTCGGTGCATCTTTTATGCAGCGGCCTAAAGACAACAGGTAATACTGACAGGGCTTTGGTACACATTTGCACATCAAATTATGCAGGAACTCTCTGCATTCTCATCATATTGAGTCATTGTTATGCTTTAGGTCCACAATGCTCTTTATCCATTATTGTAGCTCTACATCTATTACAGTCTGCTCCATCCAGATCAGAGCCCGTATCTTCCATTAGCCTGTTGGCTCAATGGGGCACACCTATTTGGATCTCAGCTAATCCCACCCCCTGCATCTCACTCACACTTAGCCAGATGGTTTTCATGCCAGACTCTCCAGCATTCTACCTTGGACTGCCTGTTCCTGACCAGCCTGTCCTGTTCCTGTCCTGGTAAACTACTCTTCCTTCCGTTTGACCAATTCTCTACCTAGTTCTTCCTGTCCTTTGACATATTCATCTCTGAGGATTATCAACCTGTGGAATTATTTGAACTGAAACTGTTTCTTAAGAACACAAGGTCTCTCGCTAAGTGCTGTATCTGGGTCCTCCTCCTGCCCTTGACAATATCTGCTCCCATCCGAGATGTAATGCGGCATGTCAGTAGTCCAAAGGGTGGAATAAGATCTTTTCAAATGGATTCCATGAAGAAATGTGTAGTCCCAGTCTCAGTTATATATGCATGCATGTGTACGTGCTTTGAGAGTGGCTGTGAGAGATGTATGACTGTGTTTTGTCCCCCCTCTGTGCCCTTCACTTCTGAGACAGATGCAGAGACTGTGACGGCAGCAGCACTTTACCTGTCCCTGTGCAAACAGCAGTAATCCCCATGAGAGAGAAAATCCATCTGCTGCTCACACAAGTAATGTCAACAACTCAGAAATACTGGCAGATGTTTTAAATATAAACTAAAATCTGTATATCTATTTGTTTACGCTGTGGTCAAATGCTCGAGGTTGAGACTGAAACCTGCAGTTTCACAGGTGACAGAAATTCAGTTGTGATGTCTAAGATGACAAAAAGAGATGGATGGAAACCCCAGTGTCTTGGGTGCAAAAGTAATAAAAGACTAAAGGGAAGAAAAATGTCCCTAAAGGAAGATAAGGTGGTCGTTTTAAATTGGGCAATCTTTGTTTTCTGACTGAAGTGGAACACTTTCATGGAAAACATTTTACCACATAATTTAACTCAGAATTTCTCACCAAAACATCCACATATGACAGGATAGGATAAGGATAAAAGACTTTATTGATCCCACATCGGGGAAATTGCACGTTACAGCGGTAGCCTGTGGTGTACAATACAGAAAAGTACTAAAATAAAAAAATAAAAAAATAAAAAGACTCTTATATTATGTACATTGCTATGTACATTGTGCAGTATATACAGAAATTAAAATCATGTACAGAAGGAGTGTCGGACAGTGTGAAGAAAAAAATAAGGTGCAAAATGGAGCACTTTTTGGGGAAAACCTGGTCTGATTAGGAGAGACGGTGTCCATCCCACACAAGATGGTGCTTCTCTCATTTCTAGTAATCTGGCTAATTTTATTAGACCCAAAGTGACCTGACAATCCAGGGTCCAGACCAGGATGCAGAGTTGTAGTCTTACACACCTCTCTGCTGCTTCCATAGCAACCCTCATCCACCAACAATAACATATTTAACACTATAGAGGTAGTCTCTGTTCCACGGTTAAAAGTTCACCAAGCACAGAGCAGGGGAGCGGTCAATCACCAAAATCTTATTAAAATTAATACTGAAGCACAAGTTGGAGAAACTAATATCACAATTAAGTGTGGACTGTTAAATATTAGATCTCTTTTGTGTAAATCCCTGTTAGTGCACAACCTGATAGCGGATCATCACATTGATTTATTTTGTCTGACTGAGACCTGGCTTCAGGAGGAGGAGTATGTGAGCTTAAATGAATCTACTCCTCCTACCCATCTTAATTATCATATTCCACGTGTTACTGGTCGAGGAGGGGGAGTGGCAGCAATTTATCACTCCAAGTTATTAATTAATCCTAGACCAAAACATGGCTTCAGTTCATTTGAAAGCCTGACTCTTGGCATCACTCATCTGAACTGGAAGGCAGAAAAGCCACTTCTTTTTGTAGTTGTATATCGGCCCCCTGCTGGTCCACATTCAGAGTTACTGTCTGAGTTCTCTGATTTCTTATCTGACTTGGTCCTTAGAACGGACAAAGTCATTATCATTGGAGACTTTAATATCCATATAGACGTTATAAATGACAGCTTTAGAAATGGCTTAATTTCATTACTTGAGTCAGTTGGTTTCCTCCAGCAGATAAACCAACCAACTCATAGCTTTAACCACACCCTAGATCTAGTCCTGACTTATGGTGTTGAGGTAGAACATGTGTCAGTGTTCCCTCAGAACCCACTCCTGTCAGACCATTCTTTGATCACTTTCACATTTATAATTAAGGATTCTTCTATGCTCAGAACAAAGTCTTACTATAGCAGATGTCTTTCAGATAATGCTGTAGCTAAGTTTAAGGAAGTGATCCCTGTGCTGATCCCAGGACCACCGTGTGTTTCCCCAGGGATCAATCATTATAATCTTAGCCCTGCTGAGGTTGACTCTATTGCTGAAGGTGCAGCAACCTCACTGAGAATCACGCTTGATTCTGTTGCCCCCCTGAAAAAGAAAATAGTAAATCAGAGGTGTGCCCCCTGGTATAATTCACATATCAGGACCCTCAAGCAGAAAGTGCGAAGACTGGAAAGGAAGTGGCATTCTTGTAAAATAGACAGCTATCATGTAGCCTGGAAAGACTGTCTATTAGGTTACAAAAAGGCCCTTCGCAAGGCTAGAACAGCTTATTTTTCTTCTTTAATTGAGGAAAATAAGAGCAACCCCAGGTTTCTTTTCAACACTGTGGCCAAATTAACTAAGAGTCACAGTGTTTTAGATCCACGTATCCCTTCTTCCCTTAGTGGTGAAGACTTCATGAGCTTCTTCACTGATAAAGTTCTAGCTATCAGAGAGAAAGCTAACCAGGCCATCCCAACAACTGGACCATCACCAGATTGTGAGAACATACAGGGTCTCCAACGAGCCCTTAAACTCCTTCAACCCTATATATTTTTCTGAGGCGTCATCGCTAATTCAGAAATCCAAGACCACCACGTGTCTTTTAGATCCCATCCCAACACACCTGTTGAAGGATGTTTTACCATTGATAGGCAGTTCTATCCTGGACCAGATCAATGGTCCTTTAGTGTCAGGTTATGTACCCCAGTCCTACAAGGTGGCAGTGATTAAGCCGTTGCTTAAAAAACCATCACTGGATCCTGATGTCCTAGCAAATTATAGGTCGATATCCAACCTTCCTTTTATCTCTAAAGTTCTAGAGAAGGTGGTGGTGACTCAGTTACTGGAGCACCTGCAGAGGAACAGCCTGTTTGAGATGTTTCAGTCAGGCTTTAGAGCTCACCACAGCACAGAAACAGCACTTCTTAAAGTCACTAATGATCTTCTCATAGCTTCCGATCATGGACTGGTCTCTATGCTGGTTCTGCTGGACCTCAGTGCTGCTTTTGATACAGTTGATCACAGCATCCTGTTACATAGACTGGAACATGTGATTGGGATTAAAGGGACAGCACTAGACTGGTTTAGATCATACTTATCTGATAGACACCAGTTTGCTCATGTCCATGGTGTTCCCTCTTCATACAGTAGGGTTAGCCATGGAGTTCCTCAAGGTTCTGTACTTGGACCAATCCTCTTCACCTTGTACATGCTTCCCTTAGGAAACATTATTCGGCAGCATGGGATAAATTTTCATTGTTATGCTGATGAAACTCAGCTCTATTTATCCATGAAACCCGAGGAGACAGAGAAGTTAGTGAAGCTCCAGACCTGTCTTAAAGACATAAAGTCCTGGATGTCTTCAAATTTCCTCCTCCTTAACCCAGGAAAAACTGAGGTCATGGTGTTTGGTCCTGAACCTCTCTGGGATAGATTAGATCACATGATCTAGATGGTATCTCACTAACATCTACTCTCTCTGTGAGGAATCTAGGAGTAACTTTTGATCAAAATCTCTCCTTCAACTCACACATTAAATTAGTCTCTAGAAGTGCCTTTTTTCACTTGAGGAACATCACAAAGATCAGGAAGCTACTGACCCACCATGATGCTGAAAAGTTAGTCCATGCATTTGTTACTTCCAGGCTGGACTATTGTAATTTCCTTATTATCAGGGTGTCCAAACAACTCTTTAAGAAGCCTCCAGTTGATCCAAAATGCTGCAGCCAGAGTTCTGACAGGTATTGACAAAAGAGATCACATAACTCCTGTACTGGCGTCGCTTCATTGGCTGCCCGTTAAATTTAGAATAATTTTTAAAACCCTTCTTTTGACCTACAAGGTCCTCAGAGGCCTAGCTCCATCCTACCTGGAGGAGCTAGTGATACCTTATCAGCCCAATAGACCGCTCCGCTCTCAGAATGCTGGTCTACTTGTGGTTCCCAGAGTTTCTAGGAGTAGAATGGGGGGCCGAGCATTTAGCTACCAGGCCCCCCTGCTATGGAACCAGCTCGCTGTCCAGGTACGGGAGGCTGACTCCATCGCCACTTTTAAGATCAGACTCAAAACCTACCTCTTTGAAAAAGCTTATTGTTACTAATTCAGTAGTTCCAGTTACTATCATAGACAGACAAATTATCACACTTAGGGGGTCGTCTAATCGTCAGGTCACATCTCAGCTATGCTGTTATAGGCCAAGGCTGGGTCCGGAAACATGATCACCTGACAGGCCTCTGTCACTCCACTGGGTCATGGTTTCCTCTCCTCTCCTCTCCTTTCCTCTCCTCATCAAGCAGACTAGTTATGCTGATTCTTGTGTAGTTTTTCTGCTCCCCCCCCCCCCCCATTTATTTACAGGTATCACCGCCCTCGGAGCAGCATAATGACCTCCGGCCCCGCTGAAGTGATTGTATATCATATTTTTTGTGTGTGTTGCTGTGCTCTGTGCCTCTCCTCTCCTCTCCTCTCCTCTCCTCTCCTCTCCTCTCCTCTCCTCTCCTCTCCTCTCCTCTCCTCTCCTCTCCCCCTCCTTCTCCTTCTCCTTTTCCTCTCCCTCTCCTCTCCCTTCCTCTCCTCTTTCCCCTCCTCCTCCTTCTCCTCTCCTCCACCTCCCCTTCACTCTACTTCTCCTCTCCTCTACCCCTCTCCTCTCCTCTCCTCTACCCCTCTCCTCTCCTCTCCTACCTATTCTATCCTCCCCCTTCTCCTCTCTCTTTACCCAGCCCCCCATCAGCAGGAGGGTCCCCCTACATGAGCCTGGTCCTGCTCAAGGTTTCTTCCTGTTAAAGGGGAGTTTTTCCTTGCCACTGTTGCTTGTCTGGGGTCAGGCCCTGGGATTCTGTAAAGCGCCTTGAAACAATTTTGATTGTATAAGACGCTATATAAATAAAGATTGATTGATTGAAATAAGATGTGCAAATAAGACCTTCCAGAGGTAGGATGATTAGTTAGTGCAAATATGCCAACCCTGGGTTATTGGTGTTACATTGAGTGTATCTCACAGTGCTCCCGGTGCCATGACAATGAATAAGGAAATCCCCATAAATAAATTCACTGCTGAATGCTAAATAAACTCACATGGGACCCAAAGTAAATCAGGTAGAGGCTGCAGTAAATCAGGTTAAATCAAGCGGACATTAGTTTCCTATCCTGGTCTATTGCAACACAACTTTGGAATTCAAGGACTTCAAATCAAATCTGATGTGAACGTGTAATTGTGTGATTTTGCTGAAGAGCACTTGAAAAATATGAGTCAAAATATTCCTCTTGCTTGTGATCAGATGGATTATTATAAAATAAACACAGAGGGACACATCCTGTGGCAGTAACTCGTTATCTGTTTTTATGAAAACAAATTGCTTTACCAGCCACAGTTATCAGAACGTATAAGAGGCATCCTTCCACTCTTCCGCTGTCGACATATTGAAAGATAACAATGACTGTTAAAAACAAATGTCTGACAGAGTTAATAAAACCCAAGTTTTTCCTCAAATGGCAGCCTGTCTGAAGACCCCCCCCCCCCTCACCACATCTCCACAGTAAGATTGTTGTTGTTACTTGTTGTTAACCTCCCTGTCAAAGCATTTTGGACTCTGTTCTCACACTTTTCTTTTGACAAATTCACAAGAAGGTGCTGAGTTTAAAGCAGACTTGACCCAAAGCCAACAGTCTACAGTTATTTGATGGCAGAAAGCATTAACAAAGGCAGCATGATAAAAGAAAGATTTATCCTTAGGGTTCCGGGTCATGTGATGATGACAGTTCATTGCACTGATAACGTGCATAAATGCTACACAATTATATCCAGCAAACACCCTTGAAAGCTGTAGTATAGCCCCCCTAGCCCCGTTACTTTCAGCTGAAAACAAATGATTTGGGTATAAATAGTGTTGTTGATGGCTCTTGGATAAAACCCTCGTTCCACCCTCCCAGAAACAACACAATGTGTATGAAATTGTTATCCACACTTTCTTCATCCTTTGCAAAAGAGAGCAGAAACCTTGGATAAATCAAAGTGCCTTCAATAAAAATGAAGAAAATATCTGGTCACATGGTAGCGGTATTCATTTATTAAACTGATGACCTTTCGGTGGGCGTGCATGTGTTTAGCTTGCACAACAGCGGCAATTTGCATGGCTGAACAGGTCAAACTCATCCTGCTTATCGTTAACATCTGATTTCAGCGTTGGTGGGAGTGTCTGCCACCTTTTGTGTGAGTTACGTCATGGAAACCAGCGCTGTCAACACAGCAACATTGTATAAAGCTTCAGACTTGGACGCTTATATGCTTCTTTCAAGCTGGGTTTAAGAATATGCAACGAAGGAGTCGATCACTTACTAATAACATCTGAGTCGGCCCGTTGGTCTTGTCTGCCTCCTGTGTGCTTTATAACAGCCACCATCCACCATTGCTGTTTCAAAGAAAGACAGAATAACAACAACCTGGATGGTGGAGCTGGTCTCCCACGACATGTTGCTTTGTTGTTGGTTTCTGGGTCCCACAATCAGGACTGTAGAGCCGCTCAGGGCTGCTGCACCTGTCGCCTGTATGGACACTCTCAGAGGTAGCTCAAGGGGTGATAAAGTGCGCTCAGGTGGATGCACTCTTTATATTGTCCAGATGTGTGACGGATCATTCCAAACACAGACGGCCCTTCAGAGGATCAGGGATGTGTACACGAAACAATTGTTCCTTGATTTTCTCCATAAAATTATGCACTTCTGTCCATGATTCAAGAATCTCTGATCCATTTTGGTCAATTTAATCAATGTCAGAAATAATGTTATCAGAAATCTAAACACCAGGCCCCCCTAAAAGGCTTGATTTGTAAATATACTGCATGGTAACCACACATACATGCACAAATGAGCTAAAAATGCATTTTTACATCCATCTATAACTGAGAAAAATATGTGAAAGTACATCTGAATGCATTTCTCTACCTTTAAGGAGATGATGAAACATAGAAAATCTGTGCATCAAGTCTTAACGAGGCCTTTGCTAAGTGCCCCTTGGCCCTGACACTCAACAATACAGCAGCTCGTCAGACTGGAGTTAAACCCAGCAAAGAGAAATATAAATTATAATGTAGACATGTGACAGACTGATGTGTAAAAGTCAAAAGGGACATTTTTTGACGTCTCTGACACTTCACTGCCTTGCTGTTTCATCATGATAGTTTGATGCTGCCAGGGCGTCTAAAAAAGCACACAATGAATCCGAGTTCCCCTTTGTAGAGACAGGAATTAGCTGCAGATGTCATCTAAAACACTACTGGATATAGAATGCTTTCATATCACGACCTAATGCATCTCATTTTAAAACACCTCATTTTAAACATCTCAGCAAGGCTGCAGCTTTCTCCACATTCTTAATGGCTTGTTTATAGAAGCTGCATTTTTTTTTTTTTATGCACAGAAAAAAAAATCCAAATTCTCTCATCAGGAGTAATCTGGGTAATGAGACCACTTCACACCCAGACTGGTAGCCTTGTTTCCAGTGTTATTCTCGTCCATCACATCACCGTCATCAGACTCCACAATCAATCCACTTGTTTCGAGGGGACACATTTCCTTCCACGGGTGGCAGATGTTTCCGCTATAACGGCTTTGCTGTATTGGGCAGGTGGTCCAGGCACGAGGCTCCGTCTTTACGCGTGCGCCCTGTACCTCACCATCTGGTCGAGGCGGCATCACTTCCCCCTTCACGACGATGCTGTATGCGTGCTACTCCCGTGTCTTTACATACCCCCGACTGACTGATTCTGAGACTTTCCATGTTGAGAGCTGAATTTTCATATGCAGTCAGAAATTTGACCTACTTTGCATCGCCGAAACTCTCTGGGGAAATCCGACTTATGAATCTGTTTGAAAGTTTCTGACTTATCACAGAGATGATGTTTTTTTAAAAAAAGCTGTTCATACTGTTAGTACATAGCATTGAGAATTTACAAGAAAAAAGTTCAACATTTAGAAAAAAAACCCTAATGGATCGTTAGAGCCATATATTATGAACTATTGTAATCAGACATCCCTGATTTTTAATGCAAGGTAATAAAACGATTTTTGGCTTTCTGGAAAAACAGGATGTTTAAGGTTGTTTTTTTTTTTCCGTATGGCTGTTAAGTGTTAAGACTTGAGACTGCAAAATGAGTTTGCTCAGCTACCATCTACAATAAAAGCCCAAGGACATGGAAACCTTTTACACACAAGTGACAGCAATGTCAACAGCTAGAATGACAGGAATGAGCACCTGTAGCTGAAGGTTAATTCATATGGCCTTCAGCACACAGTGATCGGAGGATCATGTGTATTGTGCAGCCATTTTATATTAACACACTTGAATGCAAATATATCACTGAGGTCAAAGAAAAGCACATAGGGAATATTTGAATGAGGAACCTTTTCAGAAAAAGGCATTGTTAACAATATAATGAGAAGTTCTTCCTTAATTAAGTCACGTTTGCCATGCTGTATGTTTGCCCCCATCATAAAAGACAAGAGGAGATAAACTTTGTGTAACGTGTTGTAGGCCTGCAGTATCTCAAGGAATGTGTGAGGAGAAAACACATTTTGGTTGGTAAATCCAACTGAAAGACTGTCAAACTGCCAATGTGGACATCTTTTTCCCTTGGGTCTCCAAACAAGACTTCCTGGGCTTTGAGACCAAAATGTCCTGCTCTCCCCCTTCCTCATGACCCATGGGCCTTATTAGAAGTGAGGTGAAAACTGATAAAACTGGCAACATTTTCAGTTATGTGACCCAATCTGCGTCTGTGGAGGCTGAAGAAGATCCTCATCTTCTTCAGCAGCTGCATTGAAAGGTCAGAGAGAAGGCAGCATTCATGCCTGCAGCTGAAGCAGGATTAAAAAAAAAGAGAGCGAAATCAGCCCTTTGTGATAAAGGCTGTGAACAGATGGGTTTAATGTTGAGCTGCGGCACGTGGTGTGGCGTGGGCTTTGGAAGACGTGGAAGTCCGACTTCATCCACGCCTTATTGGAAACCTGGAGCTGCTGAAGACCAAGCAGGTCCATTCATGCGACACCAAAGTCCGACTTAGAGCCATTGTTTTTCGGCCATGATGCCTCGGGGGTGTTGGAGGTGCTTTGTGCTCACCCCCCTCCCATCAGTTCTTCTTGAGAGACAGGAAGGTTCTGCCCCTGCACAGGGATTCAGAAGGCTCTTCTACATCGAAATCATCTTATCTACCGTCTCTGCTGGAGGAAAGAGCTCGAGGCCCTTAAGTGATTCTATTGCATCCGTGTCTGCATATGTCTCCCGAGCAGAACAGTCATTTTCAGCCTTTCATTTAAGAGTTGATGGGACTTTGAGGTGTCTGGTTAAAATAGTCCCAGTCTGCACACGTGACACAAGCATTTGGGGGAGAATGAAGAATTCTCCTCTTTCCTACCCAGCTTTTTATTCATAGACGCTCCCTTTGAAGGTTTGAAGGGATTGTCCGCCATCAGATGAGGGGCTTGGATACTGATGATCTGCTGATGGGGAACCTTTTTAATATAAAGACATTTTTCGGGTGGTCCTTTTCCACAAAAGCTGTAATAACAGATACAGAGCTGTGTGAAAGAGCTCAGCCTCAGAGATCTGTCCATCATTCTTACCAACACAGTTTTTGAAGAAGTCAAGAAATCATATCACTGCACTGCAGAAATCGATACTCACAGCAGAGGGGACAAGATAGGGTGCCAGCCGCTGCAGCTCAATATCTGGGTGGAGAGGATTTCTAAAAATTATTCGCCCACAGATGAGCAAAATCATCTGATGGCATGGTTACACCACATTTTGGGCCTCTTTTCGTTCAACAGTGTTTCCTTATTTAATAGCTGCGGCTGTGTTCATCCCAGATACGCCTAAACACAGCGTTCACAGTGGAAAGTGGAGATTCTGTCCCACTGAGATTACACCATGAAATAAATAAAATGCACAGGCGGAGCTACTTTTATTAAGGGAGGAGGGGAAAACGTCACCCCGAAGCAGACTGGAGCATCACAGCGGCGCAAATGCTTTCCAAAAGTGGGAGTCTGAGTGAAACATTTGCCAGTGCGATGTAAAGGTTGGTGGATGAGTCAGAGAAGGCAAGGCAAGTCTTCAAACACATTTAAGCCGCAAGCTCCAGTAATTGTGATGTAAAGCATCGGCAGACATCTTCAGAGTCCTAAGAATATACTGGGCAGGTGTTTTCCTCTAACTAAGAATAAAGACGCAATCTTTAGATGATTAATGTGTGTTGAGCCAAAATAAACCATGGCCAGGTGAAGCCAAAGAAGTGGAAAGTGTTTTTGTGTCGCAAAAGTGCTCTTGCTCAAGAGAGCTTTTGGAACTAAAGGGCCTCCGAGGGGATTTGTTTTTAATGGCTCTCATGCTGCACAACTCTTGGTGGGGGTAAAAAGATGAAATAGCCAGGAAAGAGAAAAACGTATTTGGTAGAGACTAAAGGTTAAATCAGTTAGTACAGATAAAGCCACATTTACGTGAAAGGAATTTCAGATGAGTTTATCGGGTACACGTCTGAAATATCACCACAAACACTGTAAACAGTAGTACACTATAAACAACTGCCTCCTCCTCCCCCCATATTGCCCCCCCCTTATGCTTCCTCACACACGCCCATCTCTCCTTCCTTCACCCCCTTCCTGTCAATGTGGAAAATGGTGCAACCTCTGCTTGGCTGTGTTATTCTGCAGAAACCATGCAGCACCTGCAGGAATATAGAGGTTTTGTTTATCTGGAGAGGTTTGCCGATGCTTAAACTCCAAATCAGTTAGAATATGCAATTTACTTGTAATTCACCTGAACACTCGTCAGTGGAGACAAACCTCCAGATCATTGCTGGCTCATTTTTAATGGACTGAATGAAAATGGGCAGGCGTGCTCATTCTGGTGCTTTGTTCACATCTGCTCTCTATGCACAGCTTGAAGAGAAGAGAGGAAGCTGGAGATCCACCTTGGCTGTGAACCATGTCTTTCCTCTTACCTTGGATGTTGTCTAAGGCAGCGAAGATTTCTTCTTGCTGGATCTACTTCACTGATTGCCGAGCAAACAATACACTTCTCTCCACTTCCTGTCTCAACCGGTGCGTCCCAAAGGTATGGAATAAAGGTTCCGCTTCAAAACCAAGCGGAGAAAAGCCTGTCTCTCTGAGTGCAGGTTTCTGTTTTCATATAACGTCCCTGCTCTTATCATCACGACTCTGCATTATTTCACGCTCACGTTCACACGCTGGTGCTGGAGCCCCACTGGCAGGGTGCAGCACGCTCATCTGTAAAAACTATGTGCGCAGGAGTCTTGACTTCTTGTGTAATTTCATTCTTACACTTATCTGATATCCACCAGTTAGAGCTGACCCAGGAAACCTGCTTCACAGGAGTTACACGTATATATACGTATATCTTTATTTGCATATTCCAGTGTATAGCTTTCACATTTCCTTCCTTAGTTTTGCTAAATTGGACATCAGTTCCTATTCAGTGGTAAAGAAAATGGAGAATTGGTAGCAGGAAATGCAGAGGGGCCTCCCAAGCGTCCACCGCTACTACCTGAAGAGAAAATGATCACAGATTGATGACGTCACATGAGGTAAACCACAAAGAGTAACGGCAGGTGTAGCAGGGAGCAAAAGGCAGAAATAGAAAAACGTGTTTGGCAGTGGCTGAAAAAGAAAACAGATTTGCAAATGAGCAAAATTCCTAAAATCATCGCTGCCCTTTTGAGACATCAACATATTTCGTTGCTCTCGGTACCTCAGCCTGCAGCTCTCACGGGCTGTCAACTCTCCTGGCTGTCATTTTGGAACCCCGTTGTTCACTCTGATCTCAGGAAATGCATTCTGCTTTTAGACCCTGAATGTGTTCCGGAGCGCCAGTAAAAAAAACAAATGCATTTTAAACACGCAGCTTGTCTGTATCCCAGCCTCACTTGGATGCTCTCTTTTATAAATGCCCTGAATACAACTCCAAATTGAGATGTTTCACATAAAAGCCTACAATTCTCTGAAGTCTTTCTTCCATGAACCTCCCCTCTACCTAGTAAAACAACTGACGTGTTGCTGTTGTTGTTGTTGTTGTTGTTGTTGTTGTTGATGGTCCTATAGAAATCTGCCTTTCATGTGCTGCTGTGCTTTACATCTATAAATAATAACTGTAGCTGTATGGAGTCGATCTGGAGCCTTTGATGAAAACTAGGTGACATTAGCTCACTATGAGCAACACCTTCTAAACAAATCTGTGCAGGGCTGCAGAAGCCGACTTAGCATCCCTCCAGGATGAGCTAGTGTATGGCTAATTAGGGAGGTATTGTACAGATGCAAGCATCATAGGGTTACTATGACGCGTCAGGGAAAGGTCATCACTAAGGGTGTCTCATAACCTTTGACTATCACTTCCCATCCTGGGGCAAACATGGAGGATTATTGATTACATATGGTGTGCTTATGTTGAGGACATTTGCTAAATGTTAAACAGAGAGAGAGTGGCACAACTTATAGGTGTGGGTTTAGACTGTCTGGGTGACTTATTTTTTTATTTATTTATCGCATAAGAGACTTAAAGCAAAGACCTTTTGGCACTCTGTGCGACCCTTTAATACAGTTTGAACTTAAGTATTTTCAGAAGCAATGGGGCATTGAATACTGGAAAAACATTATTAAAGATAAATCTAACAGATTTGTGATGAAGGGTGAAAAGTTCAGTTGTTCGTTATGAGTAAGCGATCTCGCTTTCTTCGTATAAAAGCAGCAGGAGGTTCAGGGCCTCAGGGATGAAATGTGACCGTAAACATTCAATGAGAAAACATCAAGGATTTCTGTATTCTGGTAATTGTGTTTACATGGTTAAACGTAGAAAAAGCAGGAAGCCAGTGGAAAAATACACGTCAGGTGCGGCAGCGATCATTGGCTCATTTGGGGCGAATGAACCCTCATAAGCCCAACACACAAAGGAAAACATCTCTCTATGGAACCTGTTTATAATTTAAAGAGCCTTTAAAACTGAGATATCACTGCAGGCTGTCAAGGACCTGTCAGATTCTCAGGGTTCCAACCATTCAGAGATTGTGCCGCAGAGATGATTCATGCCGGAGCAATTACAGAACGAGCCACAGCTAAGACCATGAGGAGGCACTGTGACAGGGTCTATTTGGCCCAGGCCTGGACGGGGCTGCTTGACTGAAAGTGCGCCGCTGTCTGCAGCGTTTTGCACAAGGGCAGAAAAGCCAGCGGTCCGTCCAGCCTTTTCTTCCATTCACTTCCAACGTCTTTCATCTCACACCTTTTGTTAATCCTCCCCAGAGCCAAAATGCGGCGACAAATTGCAGAGTTAGGTGGTTTGACAGATTTAGACAATAATTTGGTAGACATTACTGTCTGCCCCACAGGGTGGCAGAGATTCTTCTCTGACACATCCAGAGACAGTAACAGGCTGCAGTGCCTTCTCCACATCCCTACAGGAGAGTGAATGAAAGATTTATCGTAAATGTTCTTGTGGGCCAGAGGTACTTTATAACGTCTACCCGATTGTAGTAGTGGGGGTGGAGGGTCCGTGGATTCAGTGATTAACCTGTATTCCAACACTGGTGTACAGGTGATGCTGGAAGTCCTGACATTTGTCTGCAGGTGGAGGTGCTGTTGTGTTTTTTTATACAGAGTTGGTGTGATGGGAGAAGGACAGGCAGGTGTCCACCTCTGTCCCCAGATATTTAAAGCCCGTGGCCTCCTCCACCAGTTGACCCTGGATGCCGAGGTGCTGGAATACGGTGATGGAGTTTTAGAGATATTAAGCTCCAGACAGTTTTCAGCGAATGTTTGGAGTCGGACTGACTGTCTACTGGGGTTGGGACAACTCATGGGTTTTCAACTGGCAGCTCCACCAGGGCCTCTAGAGATGTTGTTAGTACTGTATAGACAATGAAGCAGATGGGAGACAGAACGCAGCCCTGTGGGATCCCCTGTGTGTGGAGTCAACGTACTGGATGTAAGCACCTGTTGTTTTCTTTCATTTAAAATCGTTAGGGCAGTAAATAGGGATCCTGGGGATTCGGATGGCCAGGTTAGAGATTTCACCATTGCTCACAGACCGATTGATACGGAGAATGTTTTCATTCAATTAATATTTATTTCAGTCATTTTGCGATTGTGCAGCCATGACATCAGCACCATCTTTTTCATGTTGGAATCTTCAATTTCACTATTATAATTGTATATATAATTGTAATACTACTGCGTTGTAATAACTGAGTGACAGCGGTCTGCTCTATGGATCCTTTGAGACAAAAGAAACAGATAAGAGTCTATTTTAGGCTTAAAGTTTCCCAAGCATTTAGTAGGGGACTGATCGGGCCAAGGGTACGAAATGCGAAGACTGATCCACTTTCAGATGCTACAAAACCACAGAGAAAACAGTAATGGCTGAATCTAGCATGACTTTTTATTTTATTTTGCAAACGCAGCCTTCACATGTTGCACACAGCGGTGGCGACTTCCAGACAGCTTTGTTTTTGGTTTGCAGCCTCCACACACACGGTCACTGGCGCTTGTTGGAGGATCTACCGGTAATTGAGCAGCACGCTAACAACGCCAGGTGGAAACTGAAACAAACAAGAGTGGGGGCGAAAGGCCGGAATCGTGAAACATAAAGCTCTGGAAAGAGGCACCAACCAAAGTGCCACAGATGGCAACATTTTTAAGATGATAAAGGCTGTCTGTCTGTCTGTCTGTCCGTCCGTCCGACCGTCCATCTGCCCGCCTGCAGGCTTGTGAAAGGATTTATACCAAAATCTTCAGGAACTGTTGATAATGGACCAAGGAAGAGCTCATCAACTTGGGTGCTGCTCTGTACTTTGACCTCTAATCCTCCAAAGCTTGGTTGTGATATTCTATAACACGGGTGTAAGATACAATACGTGGGGGAGAAAGAGCTGCTTGGCGGGGGTCCGAGCCCTCCGGGACCTTTGATTTCCTAGTTGTTTCTTATATAGAAGCGGGGAAACTGGAGAACGTGAGAAAGAGAGCTCCTGATTAGTGATTGCGGCGGCAGCAGCCTCCTAAATCACAAGTTATTTACGACAAACATGTCTGTTGAGTGTTTTTTTTGATTGCACTCAGTCTCCAAATACGCATGTGTACTTTTTCTTCTCATCCAAACTACTAATAATTAGGGACCAAAAAGTTCTCAATAGCAAAGATGGAACCAACTCGCTGACGTACTATGAAAAAAAAAAAAATCATTCTTTGTTCTCTCTGTTCAGACTGACAATAACAAAAGTAACGAGAACAGTCTGATATAAATTCAGAAGTTGATTGAAAGGGTGTTTTGAAGTGATCGTGGATGATTTAGAGAACAGTGTGCTGTTGTAGACTTAACATGTACAGTTGCCATGACATTATTTTAGTTTAACAGGTTGTGTTCTGAGGCTCCCGTGCCGAAGGTGAATCCTCTCCAAACCTGACAAGACAGTGCTTCGCTGTGAGAGTGGCCTTCACTTGAATTATGAGCAAAATGTGCCCCTCTATTGTGTTTCTCACACTGATTATTCACATGGCTCTTGACCACCGTGTTGCTCTTGACGGAAATCAACAATCAAATTTGTTTTAAACCTCACCGAACGGAGGCGTTGCTTAGTGGCAGTGCTCCTGTGGGCCGACTGAGTGCTCAAGAAATTCTAATCAAATCCCTTCAAATGATTCATCTCATGATAGAGGAGGAGAGTCAGCACATTATTATTCTGATGCGCTCTGAGCTGAGCTGATGTCAGGAATTCCAAATATCTCCGGTCGCCAAGCAGTCCAAATATTTTATTTCTTTTTTGACTCATTTACAGTGGGAAATTAGCAAATACACATATTCACAGAGTTCATGTTCAGGTCACACATGACTGTTATTCAGAATCACTGGAAACCTGCCATTTAAGAACAGGCTGGCTGGAACATGACACACATTTAATATAAAGGTAATTTTCAGTACAGAGACGACAGCTGCATGTGTGTGTGTGTGTCTCTGTGTGTGTGCCTCCTGGCTTTATACACAAGGTTACTCTCTGTGTCAGTCACCTTTTCCTCCTATGGTGTCCTTGAGGATAAATTCCTCCCTTCACTTCCTCCCTACCCATTGTGTCCTCTAGAAAACAACATGGAATTGTTTCACATTTGCCAATCAAACCCTGCCATTGTCACATTAATTACCTTCTCATTTCTGGAATAGACCACATGCAGCACTCGGCCCTGCTTTTTGTCGATGAATATTCAACATTTTAGACATTTAGAATGCCTTTCAAGCAAACAAAAAAGACAAAATATCACATTTTCTAAAACAGAACTCATGCTCTGTTGTTTTTTTTTCCCGCTGTATAGAACAATGCCCAAAATGACACCACAGAACAACAGCAAACACAGGAACTCGCCGTGCGTGCCTCCTCGTTCGTCACATTCAAATGGAAATGAATCTTGCAGCGTCCAACTTTGTTATACACAGTCAGCCACTGAAGTTCTGCCAGCGTGCTGGCGACGTGCACATGCTGGAAAATGTTCAGGTTCACCATTAACGTGATCAGCCGATTCTTGACAAGCTAACATTTAGTGTTTATGACATTTATTTCTGATGAAATTGCTGCTATTACGGCTGTGGTTGCGCTGATGTCAGACATGGAGACACGAAGAGGGAGAGAAAGAACAACAATAAGACATTTTAAAACAGATATTTTTCATTTTTAGCTCAGACTGAATCTTGGAGCATGTGTTGAAAGTGGGCCATGTCCCACTGGGTTATGCATGGGGATTGTGTTGTTTGGAAAAGCCAGAATGATCTTTCATATTCTTTGTTTGGCTTGAGATGTACACGACACCTCCAGTTCCAGATATGATTAATTGGCTAATGCGTTTAGCTGAAATAGTCTCTTCGTACTGCTCAGGGAGAGCAAGGCTGACTCCAGTTCAGGCATCCATCTGGACCAGCACCAGAACTGGTGGTGCCTCAGCCACTTTGGTTTTGCGCCGCAGCAGTTGGGTCAGGTTCCTAAAGACTGGGGAGGTATGGAGGAGCAGCTCCTTCAGGCCTGCCCGGAACTCACGGCGAATCAGGCAGTAGAGCACAGGATTTAGGCAGCTGTTGGTGTGTGCCAAGCACACCGTCAGGGGGAACGCGTAGGCTTGGGCGTTGTAGAAGGCCTTGCTGAAGGGCACCAGGTCAAACTTTATCAGCACTCCCCACAGGGTCAGCGCCTGATTGGGCAACCAGCACAGAAAGAAGGAAAGGACCACGATCACGATTGATTTGGTTACTTTGGAGCGGCGGCTCTGTCGGCCATGCTCGATCTCCGGGGCAGCCGCGCCCGTGAATCGCCGGCCGAGGATCAGGCGCAGAAGCAGCAGGTAGCACACGGTGATTATGACGAGGGGGATGAGAAAGCCCAGCAGAACCTTTTGCAGCTGGTACAGACCCAAAAGAAGCTGCGGGTTCCAGCTGCCCGTGTCTGGGAAGCGTACCAGGCAAAGCTCCTCGTCTGACACCTGTGCGCTGGTGGAGTAGATGGCGTGGGGCAGCGTGGCCAGCAGAGAGGCAGTCCAGATACCCAAGCTTGTCCACTTGGCCCTGGTGGCTGCAGCGCGCCGGCTGTGCATCTTCAAAGCTGATGAGATGGAATAATAGCGCGCTACGCTCATGGCAGTGAGGAAGTAAACGCTGGCGTACATGTTCATAGTGGTGACAGAACTGATGATTTTACACATCACCTGTCCGAACGGCCAGCGGAAGTCCAGGGCGGTGTCCACCGCCCAGAAAGGTAAGGTCAGAACAAACTGGAGGTCGGTGACTGCCAGTCCCATGACGAAGCAGTTGATGGACGACTGCTTCTGCCTGTGCCGTGAGTGCAGAAGATAGAGAGCCAGCGCATTTCCTACCAACCCGAGTGCGCACACGATGGAGTAGACGCACGCTATCATCACACGCACCACCAGGCTGGAGCTGTCCGCCTGAAATTCCATGGTGGAATCCTTGGTGAGAAGCTGCAGCCAGCAGTGCAGCGACAAGTTGCTGCTGGAACAGTTTTCAGTGTTCTCCTCATGCAAAAACTGTTGCTCACATGGAACTGAGCGCACGCCAGTTTCATTCGCCTGCATGGCCGGAACTCCTCACTCGCACAATAAAAGTTAGACGGCTGTGCCCGGTGAAGGCAGTTGGGATAGCAGCATTTCTAAGGATTCGCTCTCCCTCCGTCAGCCTTTTCTCCCACGGTACTACTGATGTAATCCTCCGACAGATAATTCCATTCTCCTCTCTGCTCGAACACTCGCAGCGCTGCGCGCCACGGCCGTTTATAGGTGCCACGGGAGCGCGCAAAGCTCAGCCTCGAGGTCGTCTCTCTCCTCAGCAGCCAGATTATTGGACCAGAGCGAATCCACCCTCTGATTGCAGCATCCACATCAAAGTCTCTCATCGTGTCCGTCAGGTGAAGTTAACGCGTTTTGACACCGCAGCGGCACCTTCAAGATAATCACGTTTGCGCCGCGCGACCTCCAAACGGGAGCTTTTTAGGGGGACGCGGACCGTGAAGAGAGAGCCGGCGATGATCAACCTTTATTTTACACTCAGGGATCCTATAAACGCATTCTGGTTCAGAGAAGACATTGGAAATGTCGCGTTTCGCGTTACCTCTGGTAGAACTCGTTTATGGGGTGGAAAGAAGTATTTTTAACCACTTTAGAAGTACTTTACTGCGTCGAGAAACTTTCAATAAACGCTACACTGCCCCTACGTGAGTGTTCAGGAATAACAATATTAATAATGATAATAATAAATAATATTGTAATCATTTAGTGTGACAAATGCTGTAAAAAAATAAACAAAAGAACACAAAAATATTTCGTAATTCTTTTATTTTTAAAAATAAATGTCATAATATTTGTGTTTAGAACCTCGCAAAACTAAAATATGAAAAATCTTTCACAGTCAGTGAGAAAGGCAGACGGACGGACGGACAGACAGGTGTATGTAGGTTAAGATGTTTTTTTTTGTTTTCTTCACGTTGCACGTTCCGTGCAAATCCAAAAAAAACAGGCACAACTCAATGTAAGAAACACTTTTTTTTTAATCCCTCTTAACCTCACTCTTGCCGTCTCACCGCCGTCTAAACCCTCCGAGGACACGTGCTGACACATGTCTGGTCTCATGTTCTACACCCTCAAACAGGCTTGTGGCGCCCCATGTAACCCGGGAACACTGACGTCACGGTTGGCGACCCCGCGACCTCCACACCCAATATTCTTCAGTGGCATCGAAGAAGACCCAACGCCCCAGCCTTTGCAATCACAGGCAAGAGTGAGGGTGGTTATCGACTACCTGTCGCTTGAGGAGGCGGAGCAGTGGCAGAGCTGCGTAACAGAAGACAGGACGACTTGTCTCTGCTGCCGCGGCTCTCTGGACACAAGGTCAGGGAAGGTGTCATCTCAATCAGGTTGTTAACGGCTGTCATCGATGGACCACATTTGGATTCAGTGAGTGCGTGAGAGGCAACGTCTTTCTGATGGTGCTCTCCCCCGGTGACCCTGGTCACTGATCCGTGGGACCAAGATCTTGTCCACCTTTAATTTGTCCAACTGGACAAATGTAAGTGAAAGAACGAGTGATAGGTGAAGTTGAAGCCCTTTTCAATGTTCTCCTGTGATTATCCCAGGTACACTGACCAAATACTTACAATGGGGCTCATGTAGGATCTCCAGGATATCTGGTCCGGAGCGGTGTCCTCGGGAAGGGTCATCTTCAGGATAATGACTGCTCCAAAAAGTTCTCGGTCAGCCAAAAAGATGGTACGGGCACATTTGAAAGGAGGATTGGACAACGCTCCTTTTTTCTCTGGGCTGTTACTGAATTCTCTTCCATCTGTCGTCCGGAACATCCAAGGGTGACATTCTCTTTATGCTGAGTTCCGCATGGCTGTGGAATGGATGAATTCATGCATTCCAAATCTTCATTTGGATGAGAAAAACTTTCTGTGTGTTTGTCAATTGCATCTGAAATACAGGGACCACCTGAAGAAAGCTGCCGATGAATCTAACATAGTCCCACAGGTCACAGCAGCTGCAGCCCTGCTAAACGTGCTAAACCTTTAAATGTTGGAAATCGGACTGAATGTGATGTTGGGTGATGTACATGACGAGATAGATATGCAACCGCTCGCAGTTAAACAAGACCTGGTTTGACCTTCTTTCTTTTTCCCATCAGCATTTGCAAAAGGAGGACAAAAACAGTTCCCTCCATTAACATCCCTGTCTACACATTCTGTCAGTGTGCATCTTGTGTTTATTATAGAGGGGTCTGAACGGTGGATGGCATAACTGTAATGGAGCGCATCACATTTATATTGCTCTCCGTCTCCCTCCCTCCCCCAGAGCAAAACAGAAAAATGGCAGCGTCACACTGGGAATCAGGAGAAAGACCTGACATGTTTGTACCGTGGGTAGCTTTTTGTCAGCATATCATGCACCACGATCAGAACCGATGGGTGCACGCTGTGTATAATGAGTTATGTCCCCTTGGAAAAACCGAGGAAGTATCCATAAAGACACCGTGGTGAAAAAAAGAAATAAAAAAAATAATGGCTTGAGTCACTCAGACACTGGAACAGCTCCATGCGGAGAATTTATATGGAAAATTAAGGCAAAATTAAACATATCTGTGGAAAATTGGGAAAGAACATTTAATCAAGAGGGCTCTTTTGTATGATGTGTGTCAGAGTAATATAGAAGATAATTTCCTGTTCTCCCGCAGTCTGAACTCAGGCACACAGTAAAGATAAAAGACCGAAAAATTGGCTGTTTGGCATTTAATTTAATGATTTCCATCGCTCTCATTTCCCCCCCAATTGCTGTGCCCTGTATGCCTTTTTCCTGCACATTGGAATGAATTTACCCATCAATGTGCAGCATTTTGTCATGCCTGCATCCTCTGTGTTTCATATATTCGTATCCCTTCTTGCTAAAGACACATGCCATGATACAAAAGAGTCAAAGAACAGGAGCGCTGCATAACAATAGAATCCATCTCTTAAAAGCTCAGAGTGTTACGAGGTGTATTAATCCATTAAAATAATAATTTTGTTAATACAAAAGTTTTGACCTGGTTGACAATCTCAAACCAGATAAATTGATCTAGAAAGTTGATACACGTCACAAGACAGCAAAGGAAAAGCCAATTTAGCAGATTAGAGAAGATGCTGAGTGTATTTGATAGACTCGATCTCTTCCCAGTGCTCCCTCGTCACTTACCACCTCAACAGGCAGCGATCTATATGCAGAGAACTCCCGTCTCCACGGGGATTTTTGCAGTCAAAGCGACGGCGTAAAGTGATGATTAAAGAATGTGTTGGTGGAGACTTTCACAGTGATTAAAAAACAGTTTCATTGAAGAACAAAGTGAGGCTGTCCTCCATCACTTCGTGTGCATCCAAAAAATCTCCACAGCAATGGACGAAATAGTGGAATTTGTTTATTTAGAACAACAAGATTGGACCAAAATATCTGACTGAACAAGTAAATCAGTCAAACAGAAAGCTAATTTAGATGCTAGCAGCATTTATTATATTAATCTCTTCTGGGTTAAAGGGCTAGCCCACCTGTGTTAGCTGCCTGATCCATGCTGGAAAACCTTATAGGTGGTGGAGCCTCGGGAGAATAAACCATCACCAACGTGCTCTTTAACCAGATCCGGCTCAACGGCAGAGTTCTTTGATTTGGGAGAACACAGCGTGAGAGTTCTCTTCCCCACGATGCAGCTCTGAGGGTCTGTAGGATGTACAAAACCCTTGACCCTGATTAGGTGGCACTTCGAATTCCGCGTTTGGAACACCCCCAGTTTAGGAGTGAAGGAAAGGAAATGGACTGAAATGAATGTGTGTTGATGGTCCTCCCTCAAGTCCTGAAATCAGAAGCTGGAAGGAGCCCTGAATGAAAGGTTGATATATTTTATAACGAGTGCAGTATTTTGTGTGTGTTTTCTTTTTTTATGTTGTATTTTTTGTCCCCATGTTGTAAAATTTATATAAATATATCTTTGAACATAGTGATGCCTTTGCCTATTACACAGTCGGCCTCTTGATAATTAACCATTAGAACACAGTGCAGTTAATAATAATGACAATCACTATAATTTTCAGAGAAATTCCCCCTTTCCTGACAACTCAATTAAATTTAATGATTGAGAGAAAAGCTAGGAAATTATAGCTATATATAAATATTTTGGGGAAGAAAATTGCCTCCGTATTAAATGTGGTACATTATGAAAATGGTCCACTTCTGTGGCTGCTATTCTGCTCATCACAGTAAGTACTAATATGCCTGCTATTTTATAACTGAGGCTCAGATTGGTTATCGCGGTTGTATTCATTCAGACACCAGAGACATGAAAATAACCAGCATGTCCTTTTCTTCTGAAGGTTTAATCACAAAATCTCCTGCCTTGAAATTAACTCCAGCGGCCCGTGGAAAATGTCAACAAGTCACACCTTAAATGTTACATCAAAATATGCTCCAAGTGGCAGTGGGGATAAGACCTGGGGATGGCTGTGGACACACAGGGCCCGTCTTCAGTGAGCAATGCGTCAACATGTCAATTATTGTCCCAAGAAGTCTGAGTCATGAGGCAAAAGGTCATCTGTTCGACCTTTAGCCCAAACTTCCCGTGCCCTGCTCTGTAAACCGTCTCCACTCACATAAAAAAAGAAAAAAAAAACACCAGACAACTTGAGCAACCTTATTTTGGCAGGTTTTTTTAAAATATTTTTTTTTTAAATTTGGGACAATTTTATACAAGAAAGAATGCAAATATATCCAGTCAAGGACGCTTGTTCAAAGTCATGCTCTGACATTTTTTAAATTACAATTTGAATCAAAACATTACAGATGATCTCAACTCTATTTAGCGGTTTTTAACACGACAATTAGCATTTTTATCAGCAGAGGCAAAGGTTAAACAGCGGGACGGGCCGCAGCCTGAGATACAAAAACACGATCAGCAAAATGTCAAAACGCAGATACCCAACAACTGTAGATGATGGGGATTTATACACAAACGCAGAACAGGACTGATTAAAAGTGGATTTCCCTGTCAGTATAAACAGCAGCCGTAGACAGACTAAGAGAATTCCTCCGGGCTAAAATTAAACTACATGTCGTCGGCGTGTGGCCGCAGCCTCTCAGACTGCTGTGGATCCCAGGTCAGAGCCGCGATGTGACCCGTAATTGGGTCTACGTGGAAGTGGCCCAACCCTTCCTCCTGGCTGGAGTTCTGAGACACAGACTCCAGGCTGGAGCGTTCCTGGGTCACCCTCAGCTTTTCCATTCGGGCTGCGATCTCCTCCAGGTCCACCTTTGTGGAAGAATGCCGAGAAAGGTTCTCAGCCTTGTCTTCGGCGGGATATGGAGGTTCGGGGATGTGCAGCACACGGGAGGCCTGAATGTTCTGTAGAGACCGCGACTGGACTGCGTGAGAAAGGAAATAACAAATACGCTTATCACTATGTGTGTGTGTGTGCATATATATATATGTATCGACGGATAGATAGATAGATAGATAGATAGATAGATAGATAGATAGATAGATAGATAGATAGATAGATAGATAGATAGATAGATAGATAGATAGCATTGGGGCTGCTTAATTGTCTCTTACACTTGTCTTGATGAAACAATCGGAAATCTCTCTGGCCAAATCTCACCTCTTGAAAAATTGATATTACAAAGAAATCTAATAATAAAGGATTGACTGGTAAGGAGTGACGGCAATGGCAACATGTTTTTCTGCGGCAATAATCTTGTGTGTCAACAGCAAATCCTCAATACTTGGCAGAGATAAGCGTGACTCTCTGTGGAGGCACGTCTTTGAGACGGGCGAGAGGGTGGTCCTAGCTAGCCCCGCGGACACGGCCACTGGGAGACGGATTAGATGTGAGGCGTGCCCACGAAGCTGTTTTTTTACGGTTAAGGTAACTCACTTCTGATTGCACTGAAGTCTCCTTCACTGACCTTGGTGTCAGACAAGGGCTTGAGGCTGGGGAAGAGGATTAGAGAGAAGGAGAGCAGGAGAACCTAAGAGAGAGGGAGAGAGAGAGGCTGCTGCTCAAAGTGGAGAAATGATCAGCATATACAAAACTTCCACTGTTGAGATTTTAAGTGAATTTGTGTTTTAATGGCTGCCAGAAGAACCTCCCTCTAGGTAAAATTGCTCCCATGTTGCCTCACATTATGCATTTAATTCCAAAGACACTGTCATTTAAACTGTGGTGTCAAATTCTCTACTTTTTTTTCTCTTTTGGTTATTGATGGATACACGGATATGGAGCGGTGGTAGCTCAGTTGAGAAGGGCAACGTTCTCAGTTCCCGGCACTGACAAAACCTGGAAGGTATCCTGGAAGCAGGGGGAGGTGCCAGGGCACCTTGAACGAGGTAAGTGAACCCCCAAATGCTCACATCGTGACTCATTTGGGGGTGTCCCCTGCATTCGCCCACATGCAGCTGGGACAGGCTCCAGCATCCACCCTGCAACCCCATGAGGAAGAGAGTGGCCAAGATACTGTACTGATGGATAATCCAGCTCATATATATTGTATTGGTGGCCTCATTTGTAGTGTATTGACAGATGATGGTCTGTTTTCCGCAGCAGACATCCATACCAGTACACATGTCCCAGTCTGGGCTGGCTTGTTAGATGTATTCATGACCAGAGCCTGCAGCCTGCGCAGCTGCTCCATCAGTGACCTGAGATGCAGACAAGAACGAAAATATTAATAAGGACTCGCGGCAAGTCCAGATGTTCGCAGCAGCTCGCGTGGGGGAAATGTCATTAAAAACATCGCCTGCAGATCTGAGAAAGAGCGTGAATATTGGAGAAATTGAAATGTCTCACATGTTGCATTTCTCCAGTTGGGAGACCTTCCTCTGCAGCTCCTGGTTGTGCGCGTTGCAGGCCGCCATCCTTCAGGACACACAGGTGACCGCTCAGAAAAGGCAGGAAGTTGCAGGAAAAGGAGAAACAGCATGTGATTGGGGCAAAAATCTCACCTGCTCTCCAAGCCATCGATGTATTCCTTTTTCTTCTTCCTGCTCTCCTGGGCCGACTGCTTATTGCGAATCTTTCTGCGTATTTTCTTCAGAACCCGCTCTTCGCACTGATGGAGGGAAGGAGATGTCAGTGACGCGCGGGATGGCGGCCGTTACTGGTGCTGTTACTGGTGGAGGGTTACCTTTGTGAGGGGCAGCTGGTTGGGCAGAGTCACCCCCTCTTTTGCCAACAGCTTCTTCTCATCTTCATTGAGAATCAGCTCCTGTACGGACTGTTGGGAGGTCTGCGGCGCCTGCTAAAGGAATATACGGCGTGAATACAAATGCCTAAAGCGTGTCTAAATTCAAAATTGGTTGGGCGCCACAAGCAAAGAAACTTCACGGACTTTTCACC
Source organism: Takifugu rubripes (assembly GCF_901000725.2). Classification (NCBI taxonomy): domain Eukaryota; kingdom Metazoa; phylum Chordata; class Actinopteri; order Tetraodontiformes; family Tetraodontidae; genus Takifugu; species Takifugu rubripes. Next base: position 6,940,074 of record NC_042304.1, on the reverse strand, counting down.
CATTGATATTTAAATTAGAGATAATTTTTGATAGTCTGAGGATAAGCAGTAAAATAAGTAGCGAGAAATCTTCTAAAAAGAAAAATTGGGATTCAGCCCAAGTTCCAGGGCCTTGATGAACAGGATCCTGCTGGATGGAATAACGCTGTTACTGACTCTAACCCTCTTTTGTGTGGTTTGCTGGGATGCATCCCAAAAACTCGCACCCCTGCCCTGTGACGTGCATCCAGGGTCAGACAGCACTTACGTGCTCCGGTGCACCAGACAGCAGCAAATCTTTGACAGTGAGCGGGAACTCAGATGGCAGCGGTCTGTGTGCATCAGAAGGACGGAGATACTTGCTCATGGAGAAGGTTTTATTCCAGGAATCTGCACACACAACGATGTGACAGCATGAGATGACCGGGCTCAGGTCACCAGTGGCGTAGCTTAGAAACGCTGAAGAATAGTGTTGTTGCTAATCACCCGTATTGATTACCTGGACTGTGCACGTTTACGCAACAATGTCAGTATGACCAGTGCGGGAACAAATGCTAACATGTTGTCCAGCACGATAACTCATCTGTTTACAGAACATTTAAAACCTTTTTTAAAATTTAAAAAACGGGGTTACTTCATGTCAACTGTTGCTTAGCACATTTTTACTTAAGTAGCAATAAGTAGCAATAGTCCTGCTGCCACTATTAATGTCTCCCAAGGACATTGATTATATTTTCACTCTTTTTTGGGACATTAGATCTTTAGATACACTCCTGTAGCGGGCATAATCCATACGGAATGACGACCGTTGTTTCAGAACCTGCGACTCACTGCGGTCTGTGGGGAAGTTGCTGTCAGGGCTTCTCTTTGACCTTGGAGCAAAATATGGAGCATCTCCCTGGGGGCTCTCGGGACGCTGAGGGCTGTCGACCTGGTCTGACGGGGGATCCTCACTGATCCCACTGTCACTGGGGTTCGGGGACCACACAGGTGAGTCTGATACGGAAGCACTCAGGAGAGTGTTGAGGAAGTCACTGTCGGCCTGGTTGGTCATCTGCTGCATCTGTCAGGCGGAAACACTGGTGATAGGTTTTGTTGGGCCGTGGAATGATCAAGACCAAAGACTTGCATAGTCTGTCAAGGATCGGTTGAAACAAATACATAGTCACGCACATTTTCTTCTGAGACTGGCCAGTTTTGATGGTTGCTATGGTTCCCTGCTCCCTCATGCCGGAGACTGCTGTCGTTTGGATCAAACAGCCATTCGAGCTTCTCCACGGTGTCATTTTGATCAAACAGCCAGTCGAGTAGCTCGGCACCGTCACATCCCTGAAATGACATTTGAGGTCATGCGTGGTTCGTCAGTCAATCACTCTGTGAGAAGATCACTGAACTCTTGATGGGTTTTTAGACTTCACAGCTGTACTGTAGAAAAAGTGTGGGGTACCAGAAATCTTGTCACATTTTCAGTTTTGACGGGTTAAGTTTTAGAACGTAGCAGACTTTCAGTTTGATCTCAAAGCTGAACCTTGCTCAGCAGACTAGAACCCGACTAACCTACATCCGTCTGGCCGCGGTACAGATTACAGGATCCTTTCGGGTCTTTTACCTGCTCTGGGTAGTACTCCATAGTTCCTCGGTTTGGCTTTCTCTCCACAGGTTCCCCAGGACTCTGCTGATCCACCCAAAACGTGTGATTCCCTCTGTTGTTGTGTGGCGTTCTCTCCGCTCTATCTCAGCTGTTCCTGAGGTCCAAAGCTCAAACTCCAACACAACACGCCCAGCAAATGACACCACCCTGCCCCCACTGGCTTTGACCAGATAAAATCTGATGGGTGGCCAAGAGTCCACAATAAAAGCCTTAAAATATTGGTCACGCTGAGGAAAGAGGGTTTAAAGACATCATTTCCATCATTTAACCAAACCACATCATTTCACATGTTGGATATTATATCATGATTGATATTTCATCAAATTTTGGGGGAAAAAAGTTAATCCCTCGTGCCTAAAAGCGCCAACTTTCCGTCTGAAGTTGTTTTTAAGGTAACGTACAAACATAGTGTGTTCAAATAAGGAGGAAATTAGAGCGCTGAACCATCTCAGGAACTTGCTGAGCAGATATATTGTTACACCTGTTTTTGACGTGAATATTGGTTGTAGTACAGACATCAGGGGTACCTCTTCTACCTCTTAGTGCTCTGCTCCGGGCGCAGTACCGTCCTCTTTATTGTTTCCATGAAGCTGCAGCTGTCAGTGATGTTCGGGCACATTTAGGCACATTCAATTGCTTCCCGTGGATGTTTGATGCTATTCCACATGCACAGAGAAGGTGAACAAGAGAATTAGCTGCTGCTAATTACAGCTTTGAGAAGGCGAGGTTTTTAATGACACTGAGAGGTACACTTGATTCCTTCCATGTCAACAGATTGTTACTGATATGGTGCTAAACAAGGTAACAAGACAGGATTCAAGGTAAAACTTAAGACAGGTATAGTGGAAGAGGACAGCATGTATGAGAGCTGGGTGCATTTGGTTTCAAGACGGCTCAAGGACGCTCTGCTCCTTCGCTGTCATCAATTAATAAAAGAAAAGTAAAAAAAAAACTATAACTGGATGTTCATTATGAACAAATGTAATTCAGCATGGAATCTATTCAGGGAACTAGAGACGTACAGACTCCATTCTCTGTTATTTATTAATCAATTTGATCATCAAGCTCCTGCCAGCACGCAACCTGAACAGCCGCTTCGTGTTATCAAGTTGTTTAGTAAAGTGTAATCATGCCAGAAATTATGCAAATTCCTTAGTTGTTGCTACTGCGTTTGATCTAATTGGCGAGTGGTTGAAATATCCCCAAAATCATCCTGGTTGATTTATTCCATATTTCATATTCACAGTGTTTCCATTAGATGGAAAATAAAGCATCCTATGAATAAACAGTTCCTTTGGCAGCGCATCATTTCATATCCTTCACAATACTAATTACCATGTTGTGTCATTTTGTTAGATGCGGCCAAGACGGATGAAAAGTCTTTATCAGAAGTAAACACAGTGGTGCGGGGTCAAAGATGGACTGGACATTCTTAGATAAGCACAGACCCGATGAAGGTTTCAGTGGAGAAAAACCAGCAGAGAACGATCATATGATTCTTTTAGTTTGAGTGATGGAAAAATGAGGGTTAATGCCAGTATTTAGCTTAATTGCTCAGCTAATGTTCCCATCACGACCTCCACCAAACACACTGGAAAGGATGCAAAGTGGTGTTCAATATTCATACCGGTGCGCAATTTGGCTAGTTCCACCGCCATTTAAAAAGGACAAAAACACACTTTGAAATAGAGGATTCAACACCAAGACACAACATCTGCTTGAACATAGCAACTTTGCAGTAACCTCGAGATATACTGGTGTTATTCCGTGCCTTTTGAACTGGAAGATTCTTTTCACCAGTTAAAATGATTTTCTCTCAACCAAAGGTAGGTATGGGTAGTTACCTCAGCAGAGAGGGTAAACCAGAAGGGTGGAGACAGGATTTTTTCAGATGGCATGACAACAAAGTGAAACAAACTCACAGGTAATAGTAAAAAAAAGCAGGCAGTCAAATGCAGGAAACACAGTTCTGAAAGTCCAAGTTAGGCAACAACCTTGGATGTTCAAAGGGAACCCATCCAGAAGGAAGGAAAAGGAGAGGTCAAAAATAGCAAAAGAGTGAAGGGAAAATGGCATTTCCACCCAAGAACAGCACAAGGTTGAGCCACAGCACTCCAACCTGAGGCTAGCTACATTTTTTTACCCTCCAGCTTGCCTAACTCACCGGTCAATATGTGCAACGACGTGAACAACCAGATTAGAATCCAGAAGTTGGGTGACTCTGCTTTTGAGACACACTGGAAGGTTGGGAATGAGGAAAAAATGCACAATTTCCAGACAGGGTTGGGAGATGAAAACAAGAACACACAGGGACAGAAATTCTTCCAAATGGATTAACCAGGCAAAATAAAGCAGAGTCCAAAGACTAGGAACTACACAGGGCCAACACCAGAGCAGTGAGGCACAAAGAGAACACAGAGGACTGTCAAATCCATCTGGGAGGAAGGAGGAAAAGAAGATCTAAAGTCGAGGAAATTAACAAAATCAGTATGGTTTACAGGGAAAACACAAGAGGGAAAAGCTTCAAAGAGATATTTAAGAGCTTCCTTATGAAACATGGCAACGTTTGCTAGCCTGAACTAGTCTGCTTCATTGTTAGAACACAAGCATTACGTCATTATTATCACCACCTTGTTATCTGAAGGAGGACAAAGGGCAACAGCTCCATAACTTCTTTGCAAGCAGATTTGGATCATCCCAACTATAGAGAGACTCAAGACAAACTCAGAGGACTGCAGCAGTGATCTATTCAGGTTACTGACGCTTATAATTGCCTGTTTTTACCGGCTCTTCCTCACCCGCTGCAGAATAAAACAAACAAACAAACAAACAAACAAACAAACAAATAATCAAGCTGTTTAGTAAAGTGTAATCATGTCAGAAATTATGCAAATTCCTTAGTTGTTGCTACTGCGTTTGATCTAATTGGAGAGTGGTTAAAATATCCCCAAAATCATCCTGGTTGATTTATTCCATATTTCATATTCACAGTGTTTCCATTAGATGGAAAATAAAGCATCCTACGAATAAACAGTTCCTTTGGCAGCGCATCATTTCATATCCTTCACAATACTAATTACCATGTTGTGTCATTTTGTTAGATGCGGCCGAGACGGATGAAAAGTCTTTATCAGAAGTAAACACAGTGGTGCGGGGTCAAAGATGGACTGGACATTCTTAGATAAGCACAGACCCGATGAAGGTTTCAGTGGAGAAAAACCAGCAGAGAACGATCATATGATTCTTTTAGTTTGAGTGATGGAAAAATGAGGGTTAATGCCAGTATTTAGCTTAATTGCTCAGCTAATGTTCCCATCACAACCTCCACCAAACACACTGGAAAGGATGCAAAGTGGTGTTCAATATTCATACCGGTGCGCAATTTGGCTAGAGCAACAAACAAACAAACAAACAAACAAACAAACAAACAAACAAACTTTAAAAGACTAATTCTGGTGCTTCATTTCCTGCTTTGGTTTGGTTGCAGATCACAGTAGCCTCAACTACAGGTTTATTTTTGTCCAAGTCATCTTATTTTAGATGATCCTGGAGACTGAAACCTGATGGCAGGGGAGTGGAGCTCGTGCAGGGTTTACATTAGCCTGGATGGGATCTGGACCACCAACAACATGGCGAGGTCCAAGAAAGGGCTCCAGAGGCTTCCTCGAGTGCTTTACCGTACTGGACTTACGTTGATAATACAGATATAGAATATCTTCCATTATCCATAATATCCTAAAGTTTCTATGTTCGCGCAGGGACACAGGTCGCCTTTGCTGCATGAACAAAAACTTCCAGAGCGTCCAAAAACGATAGATTTCATGAGCTTTGGCCATTATTCTGTCCATCCGTGGCAGCATTATATTTGTTTCGTTGTCAAAGAAGATCCCAATGAGAAAGAACTATGAGTATGATCTCACCATTTCCTTTTGCTCAGTTCGTAAGGAAGGAAAAGCGTATTAAATGCTCTTCACAGCCGGGTGGAACAAATTGACAGATTAGTCTTGTGATTGTTTGCTGGAGACCATGGGAGATTTCAAGTGCAAGCTGAGCGCAGCCTATCGGCTGCACCTCAGGAGAGACTATCTATGGGGTCAACAGCCTGTCAGCATTCTGAAATATTCATTTAAAGGTGTGCGGAGGGATGCAGCCAGGCGCCTGACCCGCAGCTACCGCAACTCCTCATACTCCTTATTAATTCCCTACTTGTCAAATTCCAATTCCCAAATGGGAGGAACTGTTCGCCTTCTTCTTATTGTTATGATTATCATCTGTAACCGAGCTTTTCCATCACCTTGACAGCTGAGGAAGGGAAATCGGGACTAAATATGCATGAATGTGGCGGAATGACTGAACGGAGCCGACGTGACATTTGCCAGAGCGCCGCCTGCGTGTGCCGCGTCCTCGGCAAGCCCGAGATGAGGGTCCGGCGATAACATAGTCCTAATTGAACTCTGGAGATTGTAGATATGCTAATAGCGCCCTAAAGACACCATGTAAAGATGCTGAAGAGCAAATGCCGATCATTGGTGTATTTATCACCCCGACAGCAGCCGCCGACGCTCATGCACACGCTTGATGGATGCGTCACAGAAAACAACGCGGGCTTTAGCTGGAGAAGTATCCCTCTATTCATTAGATATTAAACACCATAATAGAGTCTCTTGTTATGCTGGTGTTAGCACCCCGCATGTGTCCTAATAGTTATTGGTAAACAGCCAGTATTTGGGTTGTTGAAAGAGAGCATTCCGACTGGCTTTCCCGATCTTTGCGTTGGTTCCTGGCGGAGTTACATTCCGCTGTTGTGATGAATCTATTTTGGACACTTGACAAGAACACTAGGAACTGTTTAATGGGCCCAATTTAACGGAGCATTTCTGTTGTATACGTGGTTTTTCTATTATAAAATAGGATCTGACCGCTGTTGCCTGGCAGCATTGTTGCGTTGCTGTATGCTATGCAGAGCTATTTCCATTAATTATTTGGCCCGGATGTATCTAATTTAGGAGGATGAATGAATGCTCAGAGGCCTCTGGATATAAATTAGTGAACGGAAAGAGTCTTTATGCGAAGCATGCTAATGAAGCAAATGACGGATTATTATTATTATTATTACTGCAATGTTTTGAATCTTTTAGGTGAGTTATTCTGACCCCTCTTGCAGGGAGCGACCACACTTCCAGGCTGAAGACTACATATCTGAGGCATTGTGGAGCTTCTGCTCTGAAGGACATTTTCCCTGGATCAGATAGTGACACAGCAGATTGCAGGAGATGTTCTAAGTGACTTTTCTTTATCTTACATTATCAGGCAGAGAGCAAATGTTGGGCCAGCACACAGATGAGAATCACGGGGCAGCAAATGTCCTGGGGGTGTTTACTCTGTGCCGCGCTGCACACACAGGCCGCAGGCAGAAAAGTGACAAAAAAAACAACCACCTCCTGGCAGGTGAAGAAATCTCAGCCAGCAATTACCTCTTTGTTCACTCTTTCATCTGTGGGTTTTTCCATTTTATTTTATTTTTTGCTTTTTCTGTACTTTGTTGTTGAATATACTGTATGTGTTTGTTGGGGGAGTTCAACGAAGGAACCATAGAGAGAGCCAGAATACACAAGAAGCACCTGTTGCCTGGCTTTGGAACCTAATGAGGAGCCCTAAGCCCTGCCACTACCTTCAACATGATAAAAGGTCAGGACTTTGACAGCACCACTCTAAAATGCACCTTCCTGTGCAGTTGACTTTTGAAATGCAATAAAAGTGAAGCTTGTCCGCATGCAGAGAGACAATCGGCTGAGTCTGGAGGCCAAACATCCAGAACTGGATCTGCTGGGCCCCGCTTCTCCATCTGGCAGCCTCTAACAAAGAATGACTGACTTCTAAGCGGATTATTAACAGGAAATAGGATGCTGAAAACGCAGTCGGGCGCGCTTGTCCACGTCTGACTGGCGCAGAGAAAGAGTCCGAGGAATGCAGCTTCCATCTGGTGGCCTCATGGTGTAAGTGCAATTTATTAATTGTGAGGCGCTGCTGGAAACTGCCCTCATAACAACTTATAGTCCAGCTGCTGCAATATATATGCATATATGTACAGAAATATCAATCATTTTTTTGAAAATTAGCTCTTGGGTTGAAGCAGGTAGGACACAAACAGGACCAGGAGGCATCATTGCCAATGCTGGCAAACCGGATAAGAGCTGATGTGACAAGAAGAGTTGACCTTGTGTAACCAGGTTTCCTGTTTTTCACTCGCGCAGCTTCAAATCGAGCGAAGCACCTTCTCAGTTCGGATCAGATCACTGCAACTGACCTTTGGTGCAGCGGTGTTAGTAGGAGTCATGGCACACCGTGATGGCTCAGTCTGTGGTTCCAACAGTCTCCCTCCCGCTCTGAGCTGATCTGGGAGTCCAGCTGCATCACTTGATGGCTCCTCTTCCCCGAATCACCAGCAGACGTGGAACATTTACGGCTCCATCTGGAAAACACTTTAAACTCCCTCCACTAGAACTCTTGATGTGGTGTTTAAAGGCTTGTCTCTGAGAGGTTTTTTTTTTTTTTTTTAATTAAATCTGTTTTTAATGAGGATTTTGCAGGAATCAGATAAATTCTAGTATCTCATCTTAATCACAGACAACATGTGTTTGTGATTTGGGGCCAGAGAGAGGATGCGCTCTTATCACATCTCATCAGCCTGTTAGCTCACTGGTGCATAAAAGCGTCTCCAGCGTGATCCACCGTCATCCCATCAGACTCTCATTTCCTCCAACAACACCTCACACTCTGATAGGCACACTTTGCAATCCAGAACCAGAGTGAAGCGGTGAATGAGGTACCGGGGGGGACACCTCCGGCTCTCATTAAACCGCAGCCACGCTTTCAGAACCTCAGCATGCCAGGCCGAGCAGAGAAGGAGCTCCGCTGCCTTTGTCAAGTGCCTCCCTCAATCACTTCCTTGAGCTCCTAAGCAACATATGGCAGCTTTAATTGAGTGTGCTGCTATTCGCTGTGTGCCATTTGTGCTTATTTAGAGCTGCAGTGTTTGCACAATGTGCCCGTGAGTTACTAGATGAGAAGATGATGTTGAGGTTGGTAATTAGGAATCGTCTGCCTCCCTGTCTTTACTGTAATGTCAGCCAGTGCGAATGCAAAAGCGACTCCCTCGGCTGCCTCTGCCTCCCCCGTGGGCATTCCGGACAGATCAGGCTCTCTCCAGGCCCAGGCTGGTTAACAAGCAGCAGGATAAACGCCAGCCAGTTAAATTGCATGTAACTTTTCAGTTCGCACTAATAGTGTGACCTTTATTGATTTCTCGTCTCTGCCTTCAGCTCGGCGAAACACTAATGGCATTGGTCAATAAAAAGCATGAAGTGGAAGTTCTCAATCCCCCCCCTCTATGGCCCACATCCCTAAAAATAGCCACTTAACCTCCCTGGAGCCTGTACCATGACAGCTCAGTCTTATTCAATATGAGCCACACTGTTTGTTCCTGTTTGTTGCAAGTGGGCCAACATGCTGAGCCATCAGCCAAACGTCCATCTCATTCAGGCCGGACACATCCAGCGAGCCGCCTGCTTTTTTTTGAGATCGATATATCCGGAAGGAACGATGAGTGACACACAGCAGCAACGGGACCGATCGAAAACAAACGGGGATTTTCGAAAGCGTGGCCTACGTTTGGAAAGAACAAGTGTGCAGGAAGGGGGATTATATGTAAAAAAACAAAACCCAAGCCCATCCATGTCTGTGCAGCAGCCACCACCCGCTGCTTTATTGACCCTTCATGTCGATGTGCCCCTGTTCCTCCAGTGTGTCTCCTTACACACTTATTGAGCTTTGGAGAAAGAAATAATATAGAAGAAGTGTCCAGTGGGGCTGAAATTATCTTCACTTCCTGCAAACAACAAACAAACATCTACTCCAGATCCCCTCTCTCCAAGCCCCCCCCCCCCCTCCATGTCGTCTACTGATCTCTTTCCACAGCAGGCTGATGTGGGCCTGTGGGGTCTGGTCCTCTCCTCTCCTTTCATGACACGCAGCCAAATTCAAGGCAACGGAGGCAGCCGAAGGCGATTCCCTCCCACGGCGACGCAGCCATTTGTAAGTCACAGCTCTGGATCTGGACCCCCACCCCCCTTCCCATCCCACCATGCATTCCCCCCACAGCAGGAGGAGCAGCAGCCAGCAGCGGTATCGATTCGCCCCATTCGACTTGAGCCTGCTGTCACAGACTGTATATATCACTTGATCTAATCCACTGTTAAATAGGCTGTAATTAGAAATCTGTCCAGCAGATGTGCTTTAGTTAAAGGTTGACGCGGCTGAGTCACAAGTCAAACTGATGTCTTCTGGGCTTTGTCAGCGCTTCCCCCTCAGGAAGAGTTAAACGAGATTTTTATTTTATCGGTGATGGCTTCGGATCTGGAAAGAGAGCAAATGATGTAAATTAAGCCCCTCTTGGGGGATCAGCCTGCTTGCTATTTGAAAAGTACTTACAGTAATCTGATAATTGTGTTTAATGTTTGCACGTCCCCTGACTCCATATAATGAGCTGATATAGCTTTTCCTTATAAATAGCTCATATGTCACTCGTAGCGGCTTTTCATGTCCACTTACAGGCTAAGAGACATTGGAGAATTAGAGCTATAGGTCACAATATAGGTGAGGTGTTTTGTGTTTTGTTAAGTTTAGGAAGAATACCAAATCCCACCTCAGACGTTCAGAGGCAGGTCTCATCTCAGCAGTTATTGTGCAGCTAATCTGTATTTCATGCACGGACGGTGGACAGCTTGTATCATTAACACTCAGGAACCCATAATTGTGGGCCTACTGAAGAGGTCTGTGCACAAGCAGTTGATGAGATCTGATCAAGTACCGAAGCAAAAACCAGGCAATTTGTGTTCCGCTGGCGTTTTATCCTCTTGTCCTGTTTTGCATGGCTATTATTGCCATCTGTAAACTTACTCTGACATCAACATATGTACTGATATCTCTTCCATCTCTAATTTTGCATATTCCTTTTGTCCTCAGGGTAAAGTTCTGACAATATATCAGCACAAATGCATCTTATCTTATTATAGTCAACATACACCCGCTACCTTTCGAGTCAGTAGTTTGTAATGTTTCTTTCCACTTTTCCAAAACCACATAAACCAAACAGATTGTTGACAGGAAGAGCCCTGCTGTACAGGGCTCCACAGACAGCACTCCATCCTCACCCATAGTTAATAGCCCCTTTATTTATTCCCCCCCTGATTGGAAGGATATGATGAATCTGTGAGTAGAAGGGATGAATCACATGTTCAACACTCGCAACCTGTTTCTTGTCAGTCTAATGTTAAAGTGAAAATTCTCTGCAAGTGGTCAAAAAAACACGAGTTAGCTTGAAATAAAAATGGAAAATGGCCAAGTATTTCGGCTGTGATGTGTCTATTTTTGATGTCCAGCGACTGATTTGACATCAAAACATTTGACATCATTTGACATCATTTGACACTGTGGAACAAAAGCACACGGTTGCTCTCAAAAACTACAGATTTGATACAGCATAATTACAGTTTGATATGGTTGCAGTACCCCGTATCAGACGCTGGGTGTCGCTACAGAGCGTCTAATATCGCTCCAGCGCGTTTATAAGGAGAATAACACTCCCTCTGCCTTGGACTGAGTGCGTGTGCGTGCGTGTGCGTGTGTTCATGTGTAGGCGTGTGTGTGTGTGCGCGCGCGTGTGTGTCGGATAGAAAGTCAGCCTGGTTTCCAGCTGAGTGCTTGCTCTCTCGCAGTGTGTGTATGTGTGTGTGTTGTCATTATTATCCACTCCGCTCCCAGCTCAGAATGGCCAGATTCACTCAGACTGAAACAAGAAGGCAGCACCATCCACAGCAGCCCCAGCTCGCACACTCCAGCCTGGTTTTCGCCGGACCGGGGGCACCGCCGACCCAAGCACCACTCCTGCTAATCCCACATCAGCACCAGTACCCTCAGATCACACTCCCGAAACCCATGAACGGGTCAGAACCCATTTCAATTCATCCGGAGAGCGGCAACATGAAAGACCAAGATGCCATTAAGCTGTTTATCGGGCAGATACCGCGGAACTTGGAGGAGAAAGACCTGAAACCGCTGTTTGAACAGTTTGGGAAAATCCACGAACTGACAGTTCTCAAGGACCGATACACCGGCATGCACAAAGGTAACGTCGCCTCACGCACGGTTGTCATCTTCCCCCTTTGACTATTTTGCAGGCTTTTTAAAAAATGTATCTATTTTTTGATAAAAAGAACGCGTCACTTTTTCAATCATTTCACTGATTCCACAAAGCGCGTGCGCCATCGATCTTGTTTGTGATGTGAATGCAGTTGTTTATGTTTTCAGATTTCACAGCTTATATAATCGCGTGCATTTTATTTATTTCTCTTTCCTTATATCAAGTTATTGTGAGCAGAAACGGGAAGCTGCTCATGTTTTTCTGTGTTACTGGGATGAACAGGATCAGAACAAGCTTAGAAGTGGGGCAGAGGCGCTCGGAATGATGCATTTTTAAAGAGACCCCCCCCCCCCCCCTTCTCCTGCCAGTCTCCTGTACCCCCCCCCGTTTTTTTTAAGGGGGTGGGGGGTAGGTACATCATTTATTCATCCACGAGCTTCCTTTAACATCTTTCCAAATGGGGCTTCACGGGCAACGGAGCGACGTCGGTTCAGTCCACACGGAGCTGGCGCAGGAGCTGGCCGTGGCCTCAGAGAGGGGGGCCACGGGTGGGAGGGAGAGGGGCTACACACCCCCCCCCCCCCCCCCCCCCCCCAACAGACACACACACCCACCCACACGCACACACATAGACACGCCTGCACACACGTGTCTGAAGCTGGTTTTTGAAGATCTATAGGGGGAAGCTGCTCTCTTGGGCGCTACTAACGTGTCACGCAGCGCACACGACACCACCACCACCATCGTCATCATCATCATCATCATCATCATCATCATCATCATCATCATCATCATCGGCGTCATTATCAGGAACTTTTCTTGTATTTGCCCTTCAGAAGTTGGCCTTTCAGGGGCCATCTCATAACCCTTTCATGAGCAGCGTCTGCGTCTGAAACACGCGCACTCGGCGCGCCACACGCTCAAATATCACAAGGAACAAACGGGCTGGATTTATTGCCGTCTGATATTTGGCTTTTTGCGCCTTTAACTGCAGAACCGAACTGAGATTTTAATCATTTTGTCACCGGGTTGATAAAAAAAAAAGGAAGAAAAAACCGGCTGGATGTGGACGCGGGACAGATGTTAGCTCAGGAGATAAGGCTTTTATTGCGGTGACATTTCAAAAAGACAAATGACAAACTGTGGCAATAATGTAAATGTCATTCGGAGACGCTGCAAACAATGTCACATCGCCCAAGACACAATCAGCACCACATCTGTTACTGTCACTGCTGTTTTTATTGTTATTACTCTTATTGTCGTTAGTGTTATTACTGGGTCATGGCACTAGTTATACATGTATTTATAACGCTCCAGTGGATCCAAACGTAAAAATGAGCAACATCAGCTGTAGTCAGCTTGGGAGGACTCCCAGAGACGACTTCAAACATTCCTCCAAATAAAAGTTGCTACCTTTGCTGGTTACCTTCCAAACAACTGAGCCTAATTAATTTTGAGATAAGCATGGCGCTCAGTCAAATTAAATGGCTTAGAATGTAATGAATTCAGGCCCTGCAATTAACAATATGTAATCAAACCCTAATATGTCATTGATCTCTGATGAGGCCCTTTTATAGTTAATGATGTTATTAAGCAGAAAAGGATTACGAGCATGAGCACGTTCAGCCTGTAAACCACAGCGTTATCTGTTGGTAGCCACAACACTTATAGTCCATGATTCAATTTTTCCCCCTTAAAATATTTATATTTATCCTCATAGTGGGGTTGTGTGTGTGTGTGTGTGTGTGTGTGTGTGTTTGCCATTTCATCTGTTCTCGTGCAGCTCCGTCTCCCCTCGCTAATCCTGGCGGGAGAAACACGGAATTAGTTTGTAAAGCGTGATAATAACGCACGGCCATAATAACTTGACTCAAGAGGATTAGCAAATGTGTATTGTCTGAAGCGGCGGTCTCTTGGGTGATCAGCTGGTTGCCTCCACAAACACTGGCTGCCTTTGCCAATTAAAAACCCAGTCTAGTCGGCTCCTGCACACCATTAATTCTGCCCACACCGTCGATGGCCTGCCAATTATTGTCACCCGGGCGGCATTAAAAGGTGCTGGAGATTTTATAAAAACTTCCCCCTGCAGGTGTGGCTGCCTGCTATTCATGTGCTGCCTCAGAGCAAGAAAGCGTTGCTGCCCCTCATACTGGCACTGCTGGGATTGACCCCCCCCCCAAACCAGTGACCCTGATCAGGAATGAGCCGTGGTTACCCGACAATGGGTGTTGTACTTTTAATGAATCTTCAAAACAAAGTGGGTTCAACTCATCTTTTCCCTCCTTGCACAAGAGCCCCCTACAGGTGTGATGCAGCACAGCAGCCCAGGCCAACAACACCCCCCCCCTGACCCTCCCCCGGCTGCAGCCCAGCTCATGCCGGGTATCAATATTAAACTATTGTCGGATATGCTTGTGTTAATGCATTTATAAATGGAGCAGAGATATTGCCCTAGACCTCAGCCGAGCAGAAGCACATTAAATCACAGAATAATCTAATGAAATATTTATTTAAGTTTTTATCCCCCCCCCCCACACACACACACACATACTCAGAGCTCGTCTGATGGATGGAATTCCTCCGAGGGCTGCCTGCCCAATAAAAACGGGAACGGGGGAGGGAAAAGAGCTGTTGATGCTTAAATTTAAATGGTATAGCAGAAACATGAGAGTGCAACCCCCCCTCACCTCCTTCTTCATAAAATGATACCTGAAAGGCAGGAACGTTGAGTCAGAAGTGTGTTGCAGCCCCCCCCCCACATTTTATATGATGAAAAAATGAGAACATCAACATGTCTCCACATTGTGAGTGCCTTATGGAAGGTGTCAAAGATCAGAGTAGCGCTGTAAGGCAGTGTCTCCCCCGAGGAAACAGATGGTATATACTCACCTAAACAGGCCTGCGAGTGACACCGCCCTTCCATATACCGCACGCCGCCACTTGATAGACATCAGTCACCTGCTGAATGATTGCTGATGAACATAAAGCGGCGTTTTCAAGGTTGGGAAAGCGAGTCGACTCCCTTTCAGGCGGCAGCGCGGGAGGAAGCACAGTTGTCAGCATCCCTGCAGTTTTGCGCAGTGATTCGATTTAGCAAACGTCAAATAAAATCATCCGTCAGGGCGAGTGAGCGAAGGCCATCAAGCCACAGCAGCGCGGCAGAAACACTCACTTTTTGATCCGCGAATGTGTGTAAATATTGTAATAAGCAATAAGGTTTCGCTCAGAAAAGATGCAGGAGCTCAAACGCCACTGACAGGCGGTACGGGGCGGCGATGCCGTCTTTTCTCCTATTCTCGCTGGGTCCCGAGTCTCAGATAAGACGGCGCCCTGCTGGAGGTCAGACGCTGCACAACAAATCACCTGATTTTTTTGTATTTCTCTCCTCAGTTGGATTGGTTTCCCTCACCAGCTCACCGGGTATAGCTGGGTTTACTACTGATCTAAAGTTAGCTGGTTCTCTTACTACAACTATCCCATAGATCACTGGTACAAGCACATTGTTACGGCCGACAGCGCCGCTCTCGCGTTGTGCAGGAGTCAGGCGCACAGCGACGATCTGTGGCTGGAAATAACTGCTAGCTTGTGTGCAGCTAGGTGCCGTAGATTTGATAGAAAGCAGCCGATATAGCATATGGAACTATATGTAAAAAAAATCACGATACAACTCTAGAAGGTTGTGTGTGCGCTCAAAGCTTCACTAAAATAAAACCTAACCCACGTCTCCTGCTGCCAGTAGGGGGGCACGTTGCCCCTGGCGCCTCATGTTTGTCAGAGGACATTTTGGTTCGGGTGAAAAAAGTTTTGCGTTGAGTTTGAATTGCAGTTAAAGCCCAAACACAAACCAATGTGCTGCTGTCATGCTGTGTCCAGGCATCTTTAAACCTAATGGGAAGGGTTTGATCACTTTAATAGGATTAGATAATAATGTCATTCATGTATTTTAATTAATAATATAAGTTCAACCCATACATTTTAAACATGTGTGATCTTTATTTAACGTTAAGACATGAAGAAATTTGATTAAATCTCCAAAATCTGATAAAAGAGGGGTTTTTTTTGGCGTGTTTTAGCTCAGATGTATCTTATAAAGACCTGCAGGCCTTGTTTAAACACAAAGGTTGCAGCTATTTCCTCTGCCTAAATCGAAGGCTAGAAGCCTCGCTGCTTTGTATGGGCAGCTAGCAGAGAGTGCCGCTGCCTCCAGAGCAGACCGTCCTCCCAGGGAGGAGGGCCACAAAGGGAGGAGGGGAAGGCAGGGGGCGGAGGGGGGCTGGTGGTTTCTGTTTGAATAGCATGAGGTCTTTAATGTTGTGTTTGAGCCTGACTGGGCACAGATTCATTTTAGAGGGAAAATGAAATAACAAGGGAGAGGGAAGAGAGGAGATTTTAATGCAATGTTTTGCGATAATCCCTCTCCATTTTGGAATGGTTCAGGAGAACTCATGCGATAAAGCCTCATACAAGCCCTGAAAATAATAAGTTATTTGTCTTGCCTTATAGTGTCGAGCTGCAGGACGACTCGCCGGGGCCCCCGCGCTTTCGATTCACACGTGCTCTGTTATCTCTGACGGAGCGCTCCCCGACATGCAGCCACATGTCACTCCATCAAATTAGACAGCGTGGGGGAAGGTGGTAGTTGGGGGGAGGGGGGTGACAAACACATGGGCATCAGACTACAAATGCAAGAGAAAAGATTGAGTGTTTTTTTTTTCAGAGGCGCGGGAACAAATAGTCTCTTTTGTCCCGAGGCAATGAGGGAACGGAGCGACGGCTCAGCCCGGGACCTCCACCTCTACCCCCCCCCCCCACCGCCAACTCCACCATCACAGCCAAGACATCGACTGGCGAGACCAATGATGGGGGAGTGCAGGCCAAGGTTTACCCGATAGAAGCGCCTCTGACAGCGACGGCGGTGCTCGACGAGTCTGCCGCCTTATCTCAGAGGCAATTTCCCACATTATGGCTGTGATTATTTCCAAATCACCAATCAAAGCAACAGCGAAAGAGCCCTCATTGGCAGTTCCAGCGGGCTACAGATGCTAGCGGGGGAAGCGCTGACAGAACAAATGTCAAACAACACCCACATTAGCTCCTAAAAATGTCTGTTCGCAAACAGACGCTAACTTGTGATGAAGAAAGATTTCAGGTTGGAAAATGTCTGCGTGCGCTCTGGTCCACCGGGGACGCGGAGGATCCGTGCTGCTCAGCAGGGTTATAAATAGAAATTCTGTGGTATTTCCGAAAATAGGTTAAGCTGCCATCACTGCACTGCTGGCATGACATCACTGATTGCCTGCCAGTCCCCCCACCCCCCCGCCCCAAAAAGACTGCTGCCATGCTGCGCACAAAAGGAGGGGAAGGATGGGGGGGGGCAGAGGGAGCATCTGTGGGCGGCCGCAGGGCCACGCCGCTCTCCCCGCCTGGCCTCCCCCCCCCCCCCCCCTTCACACTTCATCCCCTCCATCACGGAGCCATCTCTCCACGTGCCCCCTTCCATCCATCTCCCCCGCCGGAGCCGCCACGCCGTAGCTAACAGTGTCGATGCTTTACGGCCGCGCGCACAAACCGGTCAAGGGCTTTGCGCTGAAGATGTATCGCGCCCACGTTTGTTTGTGTTCTTTATTTATTGTTTGTGCCAAAATAACACGTTAAACGCACGATAGGAGAAGGATCCGAATTCCTCCCCTTCCATCGAACAGCCTGGATGTGCGGCGCCCAACATGGCGTGCTTTCAACCCCCTGCCATTCCACGGGCGATCTGGCTTAACTTAAATAGAAGGATGACTCAAATTAATTAATGGCTCATTTGCTCTTATATGTGTTTCAGGTCTCTTCTCCAAGCTCTTTATCTGCAGCCTATCTATTAGCGGAGTTTATTCATTAGCCGGACAGCATTTCTAGCATCTACTGGGCTGAAACTGATTACCAGGAAATATACGTGAATGGTTTACACCCCAGTGCCTCCTTGTTAGTCAGACCATTAGTGTTAATTATTGCTCCTCTCCAGCTCAGCAGTGACATGACATAGATAAAGAAAACTGGGACAGAGTTGTATTTTCCCAAGAAATATATTCAATTCCGACTTCAATGACTCCCCGGAAATACCTTGTTTGCAGGCAGAGATGTGATGTAAATTGACAGCAACGTCCCTGTGAATGTAGGCCGCGTGAGGGGGACGTGCATGCGTGTGGCTGTGTCTCCGCCGGAGCCTCCTGGACACCTTTGAAGTGTCTTTAAAGGCATCTGAAATCAAAGCGACTGAAACCCGATCCGCGTCTCGGCCCGCGATCGGTTTGTAGCCGTCAGTCATCTCTAATTGCGACTTTGCTGCTTTCAATTGATCTATAAGAGGTTCCAAAGCCTTCCGGAGCACGAGCGCATTAAACACACCTGTCACGTGCATTCAAGGGAGGACGCGCAGCCCAGGTCCAAGTATGAAAACGATTTTCGCCGCTCTTGTTTGTTTTCCGGCGCCGTTAAGGAGAATATGCAGTTTTCTGACTTTGTCGGGGCGCTCAGGGGGAAACG